>NW_028242583.1:57500-176141 GCF_964263255.1 Lissotriton vulgaris
CCTCTGATTCTACTGCCTCACTCCCCTCACTCAAGCTCCTCCCCTTATGCCTCACTGCCCCCACTCAAGCTCCTCCCCTTATGCCTCACTGCTCTCACTCAAGCTCCTCCCCCTGATGCCTCACTGCTCTCACTCAAGCCCCTCCCTCTGATGCCTCACTGCCCTCACTCAAGCTCCTCCCCCTGATGCCTCACTGCCCTCACTCAAGCTCCTCCCCCTGATGCCTCACTGCCCTCTCTCAAGCTCCTCCCCCTGATGCCTCACTGCCCTCTCTCAAGCTCCTCCCTCGGATGCCTCACTGCCCTCACTCAAGCTCCTCCCCCTGATGCCTCACAGCCCTCACTCAAGCTCCTCCCCTTATGCCTCACTGCCCTCACTCAAGCTCCTCCCCCTGGTGCCTCACTGCCCTCTCTCAAGCTCCTCCCTCGGATGCCTCACTGCCCTCACTCAAGCTCCTCCCCCTGATGCCTCACAGCCCTCACTCAAGCTCCTCCCCTTATGCCTCACTGCCCTCACTCAAGCTCCTCCCCCTGATGCCTCACTACCCTCTCTCAAGCTCCTCCCCTTATGCCTCACTGCCCCCACTCAAGCTCCTCCCCTTATGCCTCACTGCTCTCACTCAAGCTCCTCCCCTGATGCCTCACTGCTCTCACTCAAGCTCCTCCCCCTGATGCCTTACTGCCCTCACTCAAGCTCCTCCCCTGATGCCTCACTGCCCTCACTCAAGCTCCTCCCCTGATGCCTCACTGCCCTCACTCAAGCCCCTCCCTCTGATTCTACTGCCTCACTGCCCTCACTCCAGCCCCTCCCTCTGATTCTACTGCCTCACTGACCTCACTTAAGCCCCTCCCTCTGATTCTACTGCCTCACTGACCTCACTTAAGGCCCTCCCTCTGATTCTAATGCTCACTGCCCTCACTCAAGCTCCTCCCCCTGATGCCTCACTGCCCTCACTCAAGCTCCTCCCCCTGATGCCTCACTGCCCTCACTCCAGCCCCTCCCTCTGATTCTAATACTCACTGCCCTCACTCCAGCCCCTCCCTCTGATTCTACTGCCTCAATCCTCTCACTCAAGCCCCCTCTGATTCTACTGCCTCACTCCCCCCACTCAAGCTCCTCCCCTTATGCCTCACTGCTCTCACTCAAGCTCCTCCCCCTGATGCCTCACTGCTCTCACTCAAGCCCCTCCCTCTGATGCCTCACTGCCCTCACTCAAGCTCCTCCCCCTGATGCCTCACTGCCCTCACTCAAGCTCCTCCCCCTGATGCCTCACTGCCCTCTCTCAAGCTCCTCCCCCTGATGCCTCACTGCCTTCTCTCAAGCTCCTCCCCCTGATGCCTCACTGCCCTCTCTCAAGCTCCTCCCCCTGATGCCTCACTGCCCTCTCTCAAGCTCCTCCCTCGGATGCCTCACTGCCCTCACTCAAGCTCCTCCCCCTGATGCCTCACAGCCCTCACTCAAGCTCCTCCCCTTATGCCTCACTGCCCTCACTCAAGCTCCTCCCCCTGATGCCTCACTGCCCTCTCTCAAGCTCCTCCCTCGGATGCCTCACTGCCCTCACTCAAGCTCCTCCCCCTGATGCCTCACAGCCCTCACTCAAGCTCCTCCCCTTATGCCTCACTGCCCTCACTCAAGCTCCTCCCCCTGATGCCTCACTACCCTCTCTCAAGCTCCTCCCCTTATGCCTCACTGCCCCCACTCAAGCTCCTCCCCTTATGCCTCACTGCTCTCACTCAAGCTCCTCCCCCTGATGCCTCACTGCTCTCACTCAAGCTCCTCCCCCTGATGCCTTACTGCCCTCACTCAAGCTCCTCCCCTGATGCCTCACTGCCCTCACTCAAGCTCCTCCCCCTGATGCCTCACTGCCCTCACTCAAGCTCCTCCCCTTATGCCTCACTGCCCCCACTCAAGCTCCTCCCCCTGATGCCTTACTGCTCTCACTCAAGCTCCTCCCCTGATGCCTCACTGCCCTCACTCAAGCTCCTCCCCCTGATGCCTCACTGCCCTCACTCAAGCTCCTCCCCTTATGCCTCACTGCCCCCACTCAAGCTCCTCCCCCTGATGCCTCACTGCCCTCACTCAAGCTCCTCCCCCTGATGCCTCACTACCCTCTCTCAAGCTCCTCCCCTTATGCCTCACTGCCCCCACTCAAGCTCCTCCCCTTATGCCTCACTGCTCTCACTCAAGCTCCTCCCCCTGATGCCTCACTGCCTTCACTCAAGCCCCTCCCTCTGATGCCTCACTGCCCTCACTCAAGCTCCTCCCCCTGATGCCTCACTGCCCTCACTCAAGCTCCTCCCCCTGATGCCTCACTGCCTTCACTCCAGCCCCTCCCTCTGATGCCTCACTGCCCTCTCTCAAGCTCCTCCCCTTATGCCTCACTGCCCTCACTCAAGCTCCTCCCCCTGATGCCTCACTGCCCTCTCTCAAGCTCCTCCCTCGGATGCCTCACTGCCCTCACTCAAGCTCCTCCCCCTGATGCCTCACAGCCCTCACTCAAGCTCCTCCCCTTATGCCTCACTGCCCTCACTCAAGCTCCTCCCCCTGATGCCTCACTACCCTCTCTCAAGCTCCTCCCCTTATGCCTCACTGCCCCCACTCAAGCTCCTCCCCTTATGCCTCACTGCTCTCACTCAAGCTCCTCCCCCTGATGCCTCACTGCTCTCACTCAAGCTCCTCCCCCTGATGCCTCACTGCCCTCACTCAAGCTCCTCCCCTGATGCCTCACTGCCTTCACTCAAGCCCCTCCCTCTGATGCCTTACTGCCCTCACTCAAGCTCCTCCCCCTGGTGCCTCACTGCCCTCACCCAAGCTCCTCTCCCTGATGCCTCACTGCCTTCACTCCAGCCCCTCCCTCTGATGCCTCACTGCCCTCTTTCAAGCTCCTCCCCCTGATGCCTCACTGCCCTCTCTCAAGCTCCTCCCCCTGTTGCCCCTGCTCTCACCTCACAGCATCCCCTGCCCTGTAAGAGGAGGCCCACAGCTCTTTGCAGGTGTTTAAAGCTCTGGTACTTAGTACATGTTCCTTCTCTCTGGTTTGTCCCTCACCTGATGACTTCTTTCCATTCACAGGATCTTCAGACCTCTAGCGCCATGAAGCTGTGCTGCTCCTCAGGCTGGACGGACCTCCTGCCCCTCATCTGCGGACTCTGCATCGCCCTAGGCCACGCCCAACAGACCACCCCAGTGCCCTCCACAGGCCAGAGCCCGGCCGGCAAGCTGAAGTTCCGGCTGGCCGGCTACCCCCGGAAGCACAACGAGGGGCGCATCGAGGTCTTCTACAAGGACGAGTGGGGAACCATCTGCGACGACGACTTCACGCTGGAGAACGCCAACGTGCTGTGCCGCCACCTGGGCTTCGTGTCCGCCACCGGCTGGGCGCACAGCGCCAAGTACGGCAAGGGCGTCGGTAAGTCTGGCGCCAAGGGCCTTCTTCCCGTAGGGTCGTATGGTCTAGGGGGCTTGTTTACAGAGCCCTGTCTCACTTTTCACCACGTAAATCGATACATGCGTGACGCAGGGCTCTGAATCAGATTTACAAAGAATCGCAAAGCGACCCTGCGTGGCTTTGAGTGGCCTCATAAATCACGAGTACGGCGACGCAACGCAAATGACTGCAATGCCATAGTCAGTGCCTGGGAAGGCCTCCCATGGGCGTTGTGGTGGGTCTTCCCACGCAACACCCATGGAATTTGACGCCGCTCCAAATTTACAATGTGATGTAAACCTGGGGAAGCTTAAAATCTCTACGCCTCCCGATGTGAAGCGCAACACGGAGAAATATGTTCATTTCTCCTCGTTTACTCCTATTTCCACTCCGCAGCACACGCGGAAAAAGGAAAACTATTCATAGGACTGTTTGTGTGCAGGAAGCTGCCCTAGCCGCGGTGCCACACCTCTTCCCTCTCTAGCCACGACGCCACACCTCTTCCCTCCTAGCCGCGGCGCCACGCCTCTTCCTTCCCTAGCCGCGGCGCCACACCTCTTCCCTCTCTAGCCACGACGCCACACCTCTTCCCTCTCTAGCCACAGCGCCACACCTCTTTCCTCCCTAGCCGCGGCGCCACACCTCTTCCCTCTCTAGCCGGGGCGCCACACCTCTTCCCTCCCTAGCCGCGGCGCCACACCTCTTCCCTCTCTAGCCCGGGCGCCACACCTCTTCCCTCTCTAGCCGCGGTGCCACACCTCTTCCCTCTCTAGCCGGGGCGCCACACCTCTTCCCTCCCTAGCCGCGTCGCCACACCTCTTCCCTCCCTAGCCGCGGCACCACACCTCTTCCCTCCCTAGCCGCGGCGCTACACCTCTTCCCTCTCTAGCCGCGGCTCCACACCTCTTCCCTCCCTAGCCGCGGTGCCACACCTCTTCCCTCCCTAGCTGCGGCGCCACACCTCTCCCCTCTCTAGCCGCGGCGCCACACCTCTTCCCTCTCAAGCCGCGGCGCCACACCTCTTCCCTCCCTAGCCGCGGCGCCACACCTCTTCCCTCTCTAGCCGCGTCGCCACACCTCTTCCCTCCTAGCCGCGGTGCCACGCCTCTTCCTTCCCTAGCCGCGGCACCACACCTCTTCCCTCCCTAGCCGCGGCGCCACACCTCTTCCCTCTCTAGCCGCGGCGCCACACCTCTTCCCTCCCTAGCCGCGGCGCCACACCTCTTCCCTCTCTAGCCGCGGCACCACACCTCTTCCCTCTCTAGCCACGGCGCCACGCCTCTTCCTTCTCTAGCCGCGGCGCCACACCTCTTCCCTCTCTAGCCGCGGCGCCGCACCTCTTCCCTCTCTAGCCGCGGCGCCATACCTCTTCCCTCTCTAGCCACGGTGCCACACCTCTTCCCTCTCTAGCCGCGGCGCCATACCTCTTCCCTCTCTAGCCGCGGCGCCACACCTCTTCCCTCTCTAGCCGCGGCGCCATACCTCTTCCCTCTCTAGCCGCAGCGCCACGCCTCTTCCTTCCCTAGCCGCGGATGCTACACCTCTTCCCTCTCTAGCCGCAGCGCCACACCTCTTCCCTCTCTAGCCGCGGCACCACGCCTCTTCCTTCCCTAGCCGCGGCGCCACACCTCTTCCCTCTCTAGCCGCGGCGCCGCTGCGCCACACCTCTTCCCTCTCTAGCCGCGGCGCCGCTGCGCCACACCTCTTCCCTCTCTAGCCGCGGCGCCACGCCTCTTCCCTTCCTAGCCGCGCTGCCCCTTCCTGCACAAACACAACCCTGCCTGCAATGGAGGCGCCATGGGTGCCAACATAGACGCTAGGCTGCGAGACCGGCACCAGAGCGGGCAGAACGGACAGGAGTGCACCGGCACCAGAGCGGGCAGAACGGACAGGAGCGCACAGGCACCAGAGCGGGCAGAACGAACAGGAGCGCACCGGCACCAGAGCGGGCAGAACGGACAGGAGCGCACCGGCTCCAGAGCGGGCAGAACGGACAGGAGCGCACCGGCACCAGAGCGGGCAGAACGGACAGGAGCGCACCATATTGCTGAACCACGGTGCATACCTGCCCGTTTACTTTGTTGTAGGTCAGCGCTGCGATGCCCTATGCCAAAATGCCATAAATGAATCTCTTAGTGTAGTTACCTGATATGCCAGGCCGCGGCAGAGAAAGGATGGCCACGTATCAGTCCTTTGGTGCCGAGCAGGTACTCAGTGCATAGTGGCTGAAGGACCCCATCACGATGGCGGACAGTGCCACTTACTTGGGGTCTGCTGGGGAGGGGGTTCAGAAAGGTTGCATCTACTTGTAGGTGAGACGTAGGCAGTACCGAAGAGTGGGTTGGTTTGTCAAAGTCATCATCTTTCCCTGGGAAGCCTCAATGCCACAGCCCCCCTTATAGCCCCCTTGGAGGCCATGAAATGAATGGATGCAACAATCAAATCCTTTTTCAATAATCAAAATGATTTATTATTTTTGCCCAATGCACACATTTCAAGCAAGTAAGTTCAAAGCCTACTACAGACTATATTAGTTGATTTTATTTATAATTTCTTAATCAGCATTTACACATATACTGTTGATGACAATGAACACCCATCAAGTAAAACAGAACAACACACAATAAAAGGTTAAAGACATGTATATACAACTGTAATGTTTACCTCTCCCACAACTTACATGTCTGCTACTGAATGCATAAAGATGTCGACATGTTTCAGCTGCCACCAATAGGATCAATGCATTCTTCAAGGTTGCAAACTGTTTGTATTCTCTGATAGATTGTGTCTCCTTGTGTCAAAGGGGCAAAAAGGTAAAACTGTACAATGACACAACGAGCGCTCTTCAAGCTGAGTGGGGCATTATTTTCATTGAAGTGTCGCTTATCAATGCCCTGAACATACTGAGGAAGATTTTCAAACGCCTCCCAAACAGCACCCAGAAAACCATCATGCACGTCTTTGTCACAGGCAAGAAGGCTGCAGACTACGCAGAACTCTCCAGCCAGACTCACTCTCAATCTCCCATGCCGCACTCACATCACACCACACCCGAAGAAGATGCCACCGGCTTTCCATTCACAACTGAGCAAAATTCATACTCCTCACCCACACTTTCAAGGCACTACATAACACTGGCCCAGCGTACCTCAACCATCGCATCACAAATCTTTTAGACACTTCCGCTCATCTCGACTCACACTTGCACAAATCCCACACATACAGACAACCAGGCCCGGTGGTCGAGCCTTCTCCTACATCGTTCCTAAAGTAAGGAACGACCTGGCGCTACATATAAAAGCCTCCTGCTCACTTCTTGAAGTCTTCAAGAGGCTGAAGACTTCGGGGCCCATTAGCATGTCGGGTGGATCGCCACCGCCCGCATGGTGGTGCAGATCCGCCCGACATTAGCGCCGCCCGCAGGCCAATTACCCTCGCCATATTACTATGGGGGGAGGGACCCTGGCGGACGGAAAGACCCTCCGCCGGTTTTCCATGTAGGCAATCTGCCCGATTGCCTACCAGGCGGAAAAGCTCTTAATTTGGTGGCGGTGTCTGGTAGACACTGCCATCCATATTAGCATAGATGCGGGGTCATAACTTTCCGTGGCGGCAATGCCGCCACGGAAAGGCATGCGGTTCCCAGCATTGGGGGCCTGTAGTGGGCCCTTAGGGATTCTGGGGGATGGGGGGTGCACATGCGGCACCTATGGTACCCCCCCTGCATATGCCAGTACATCGTGGCAGGCACCGCGCAGGAATGAGTTTACTGGGCTCCATTAAACATGGGCGTGGTCATCCAGAGGTGAGAACCAGTTCTCTTTACACAGCCCTGCATCGTCAACAATCACCAACAATGCACTCTCTATGCTATTACTTTTTCTAATGAAAGTTGGGCTTTGAGACATAATGGGACATCTTTGACTGCCTGGCCCCTTTAAATAAAAAGGGGCGTGTACACAGCTTCTGACGCGCTGCGGTGAGGTGGGACCTCCTCATTGGAATGGGGTCTGTTTCCTCCTTTCAGTATTTGAGGAATAAACCTGTGTCTTCCAAGATCTCACAGAGATGACCTAAATGTTGGCCGTCTGATGCATCAAACGCTCCTCTGGGTGTGAAGTGAAGCACAGATGGTATCCTTTCAGAGTGACGTGCTTCATTGATATCAGATGCAGGGGAACGCTTTGATCCACTCTGCCGGGCCCTGCCGGAAGCCAGCTCCAGCTTCTGGTGACGCTTCCCAAGGTGTGAGCCAGAAAAGACTGCTCTGGCTCCAACATCACACTGAACTCATGGCATTTCCTGTCAATGATCCCGGATGTTTAGAAAGAAAACAAAAATTGAATATGTGCAGGGTTCCTGTCCTCCTCAGGAGGTCTGAATGCAAGAACAGCAGAGTAGCAAGGGTGCCAGGGGTCCTAATGCAGACACAGCAGCGTAGCAAGGGCGTCATGGGTCCTAATGCAGACACAGCAGCGTAGCAAGGGCGCCATGGGTCCTAATGCTGACACAGCAGCGTAGCAAGGGCGCCATGGGTCCTAATGCAGACACAGCAGCGTAGCAAGGGCGCCAGGGATCCTAATGCAGACACAGCAGCGTAGCAAGGGCGTCATGGGTCCTAATGCAGACACAGCAGCGTAGCAAGGGCGCCATGGGTCCTAATGCTGACACAGCAGCGTAGCAAGGGCGCCAGGGATCCTAATGCAGACACAGCAGCGTAGCAAGGGCGCCAGGGATCCTAATGCAGACACAGCTGTGCAAGGGCGTCATGGGTCCTAATGCAGACACAGCAGCGTAGCAAGGGCGCCAGGGATCCTAATGCAGACACAGCAGCGTAGCAAGGGCGCCAGGGATCCTAATGCAGACACAGCTGTGCAAGGGCGTCATGGGTCCTAATGCAGACACAGCAGCGTAGCAAGGGCGCCAGGGATCCTAATGCAGACACAGCAGCGTAGCAAGGGCGCCATGGGTCCTAATGCAGACACAGCAGCGTAGCAAGGGCGCCATGGGTCCTAATGCTGACACAGCAGCGTAGCAAGGGTGCCAGGGGTCCTAATGCAGACACAGCAGCGTAGCAAGGGTGCCATGGGTCCTAATGCTGACACAGCAGCGTAGCAAGGGCGCCATGGGTCCTAATGCAGACACAGCAGCGTAGCAATGGCGCCATGGGTCCTAATGCTGACACAGCAGCGTAGCAAGGGCGCCATGGGTCCTAATGCTGACACAGCAGCGTAGCAAGGGCGCCAGGGATCCTAATGCAGACACAGCTGTGCAAGGGCGTCATGGGTCCTAATGCAGACACAGCAGCGTAGCAAGGGCGCCAGGGATCCTAATGCAGACACAGCAGCGTAGCAAGGACGCCAGGGATCCTAATGCAGACACAGCAGCGTAGCAAGGGTGCCAGGGGTCCTAATGCAGACACAGCAGCGTAGCAAGGGCGCCAGGGATCCTAATGCAGACACAGCAGCGTAGCAAGGGCGCCATGGGTCCTAATGCAGACACAGCAGCGTAGCAAGGGCGCCAGGGATCCTAATGCAGACACAGCAGCGTAGCAAGGGTGCCAGGGGTCCTAATGCAGACACTGCAGCGTAGCAAGGGCGCCAGGGATCCTAATGTTGTTGTTGTATAAGCTTTATTCGAGACAATTCTCATAAAAGCACATAAAATCAGAACAATTACACAAAATACATATTACAGGATAAAAATACATTAAACACAGTGCAGCTCATACAATTACAGATAAAACAATTTATACCAATAAAAGTTTATTAAAAGGAATAACTAAATTACCTGCGATCCCCTAAAGACCGTCGTCTTATCGCCCAAGCCCAACCCATGTATTTGGCGACACCCATGACAATCGAATCATGATTGGTTGTACATAGGATTCTTAAGGCCACGGAACTATCGCGTGTCCCCAGATTTTTGCATACCGGCGAGAGCCATTTCCTCCTTGGATTCGCATAGGCTTCACATGAAAAGAGAAAATGTCCTATGCTCTCCTCGGCATTTTCACATAAAGGACATAGGCTATTAGTGGGTCTGTGCCAACCAGATGTCAATTTCCTAAGGGGGATAGATCCTGACCTTAACTGGAAAATGAGTTTCCTGTCCAATGGTACCGTGATGTTATCCCAATAGTTTTCTAGGACAGGTAAAATTTTTGTCTCCAAAAAACGACCGGACATTGAATCTGCTCTGATGTCCTAATGCAGACACAGCAGCGTAGCAAGGGCGCCATGGGTCCTAATGCAGACACAGCAGCGTAGCAAGGGCGCCAGGGATCCTAATGCAGACACTGCAGCGTAGCAAGGGCGTCATGGTTCCTAATGCAGACACTGCAGAGTAGCAAGGGCGCCAGGGATCCTAATGCAGACACAGCAGCGTAGCAAGGGCGCCATGGGTCCTAATGCAGACACAGCAGCGTAGCAAGGGCGCCAGGGATCCTAATGCAGACACAGCAGCGTAGCAAGGGTGCCAGGGGTCCTAATGCAGACACTGCAGCGTAGCAAGGGCGCCAGGGATCCTAATGCAGACACAGCAGCGTAGCAAGGGCGCCATGGGTCCTAATGCAGACACAGCAGCGTAGCAAGGGCGCCAGGGATCCTAATGCAGACACAGCAGCGTAGCAAGGGCGTCATGGGTCCTAATGCAGACACAGCAGCGTAGCAAGGGCGCCATGGGTCCTAATGCTGACACAGCAGCGTAGCAAGGGCGCCATGGGTCCTAATGCTGACACAGCAGCGTAGCAAGGGCGCCAGGGATCCTAATGCAGACACAGCAGCGTAGCAAGGGCGCCAGGGATCCTAATGCAGACACAGCTGTGCAAGGGCGTCATGGGTCCTAATGCAGACACAGCAGCGTAGCAAGGGCGCCAGGGATCCTAATGCAGACACAGCAGCGTAGCAAGGGCGCCAGGGATCCTAATGCAGACACAGCAGCGTAGCAAGGGTGCCAGGGGTCCTAATGCAGACACAGCAGCGTAGCAAGGGCGTCAGGGATCCTAATGCAGACACAGCAGCGTAGCAAGGGCGCCATGGGTCCTAATGCAGACACAGCAGCGTAGCAAGGGCGCCAGGGATCCTAATGCAGACACAGCAGCGTAGCAAGGGTGCCAGGGTCCTAATGCAGACACTGCAGCGTAGCAAGGGCGCCAGGGATCCTAATGCAGACACAGCAGTGTAGCAAGGGCGCCATGGATCCTAATGCAGACACAGCAGCGTAGCAAGGGCGCCAGGGATCCTAATGCAGACACTGCAGCGTAGCAAGGGCGTCATGGTTCCTAATGCAGACACTGCAGAGTAGCAAGGGCGTCATGGTTCCTAAGGCAGACATAGCAGCGTAGCAAGGGCGCCATGGTTCCTAATGCAGACACAGCAGCGTAGCAAGGGTGCCGGGGGTCCTAATGCTGACACAGCAGCGTAGCAAGGACGTCATGGTTCCTAATGCAGACACAGCAGCGTAGCAAGGGCGCCATGGGTCCTAATGCAGACACAGCAGCGTAGCAAGGGCGCCAGGGATCCTAATGCAGACACAGCAGCGTAGCAAGGGTGCCAGGGGTCCTAATGCAGACACAGCAGCGTAGCAAGGTCGTCATGGGTACTAATGCAGACACAGCAGCGTAGCAAGGGCGCCATGGGTCCTAATGCTGACACAGCAGCGTAGCAAGGGCGCCATGGGTCCTAATGCTGACACAGCAGCGTAGCAAGGGCGCCAGGGATCCTAATGCAGACACAGCAGCGTAGCAAGGGCGCCAGGGATCCTAATGCAGACACAGCTGTGCAAGGGCGTCATGGGTCCTAATGCAGACACAGCAGCGTAGCAAGGGCGCCAGGGATCCTAATGCAGACACAGCAGCGTAGCAAGGGCGCCAGGGATCCTAATGCAGACACAGCAGCGTAGCAAGGGTGCCAGGGGTCCGAATGCAGACACAGCAGCGTAGCAAGGGCGCCAGGGATCCTAATGCAGACACAGCAGCGTAGCAAGGGCGCCATGGGTCCTAATGCAGACACAGCAGCGTAGCAAGGGCGCCAGGGATCCTAATGCAGACACAGCAGCGTAGCAAGGGTGCCAGGGGTCCTAATGCAGACACTGCAGCGTAGCAAGGGCGCCAGGGATCCTAATGCAGACACAGCAGCGTAGCAAGGGTGCCATGGGTCCTAATGCAGACACAGCAGCGTAGCAAGGGCGCCAGGGATCCTAATGCAGACACTGCAGCGTAGCAAGGGCGTCATGGTTCCTAATGCAGACACTGCAGAGTAGCAAGGGCGTCATGGTTCCTAAGGCAGACATAGCAGCGTAGCAAGGGCGTCATGGTTCCTAATGCAGACACAGCAGCGTAGCAAGGGTGCCAGGGGTCCTAATGCTGACACAGCAGCGTAGCAAGGACGTCATGGTTCCTAATGCAGACACAGCAGCGTAGCAAGGGTGCCAGGGATCCTAATGCAGACACAGCTGTGCAAGGGCGTCATGGGTCCTAATGCAGACACAGCAGCGTAGCAAGGGCACCAGGGATCCTAATGCAGACACAGCAGCGTAGCAAGGGTGCCAGGGGTCCTAATGCAGACACTGCAGCGTAGCAAGGGCGCCAAGGATCCTAATGCAGACACAGCAGCGTAGCAAGGGCGCCATGGGTCCTAATGCAGACACAGCAGCGTAGCAAGGGCGCCAGGGGTCCTAATGCAGACACTGCAGCGTAGCAAGGGTGCCAGGGGGCCTAATGCAGACACTGCAGCGTAGCAAGGGCGCCAGGGATCCTAATGCAGACACAGCAGCGTAGCAAGGGCGCCATGGGTCCTAATGCAGACACAGCAGCGTAGCAAGGGCGCCAGGGGTCCTAATGCAGACACTGCAGCGTAGCAAGGGCGTCATGGTTCCTAATGCAGACACAGCAGCGTAGCAAGGGTGCCAGGGGTCCTAATGCAGACACAGCAGCGTAGCAAGGGCGTCATGGGTCCTAATGCAGACACAGCAGCGTAGCAAGGGTGCCATGGGTCCTAATGCTGACACAGCAGCGTAGCAAGGGCGCCATGGGTCCTAATGCTGACACAGCAGCGTAGCAAGGGCGCCAGGGATCCTAATGCAGACACAGCAGCGTAGCAAGGGCGCCAGGGATCCTAATGCAGACACAGCTGTGCAAGGGCGTCATGGGTCCTAATGCAGACACAGCAGCGTAGCAAGGGCGCCAGGGATCCTAATGCAGACACAGCAGCATAGCAAGGGCGCCAGGGATCCTAATGCAGACACAGCAGCGTAGCAAGGGTGCCAGGGGTCCTAATGCAGACACAGCAGCGTAGCAAGGGCGCCAGGGATCCTAATGCAGACACAGCAGCGTAGCAAGGGCGCCATGGGTCCTAATGCAGACACAGCAGCGTAGCAAGGGCGCCAGGGATCCTAATGCAGACACAGCAGCGTAGCAAGGGTGCCAGGGGTCCTAATGCAGACACTGCAGCGTAGCAAGGGCGCCAGGGATCCTAATGCAGACACAGCAGCGTAGCAAGGGCGCCATGGGTCCTAATGCAGACACAGCAGCGTAGCAAGGGCGCCAGGGATCCTAATGCAGACACTGCAGCGTAGCAAGGGCGTCATGGTTCCTAATGCAGACACTGCAGAGTAGCAAGGGCGTCATGGTTCCTAAGGCAGACATAGCAGCGTAGCAAGGGCGTCATGGTTCCTAATGCAGACACAGCAGCGTAGCAAGGGTGCCAGGGGTTCTAATGCTGACACAGCAGCGTAGCAAGGACGTCATGGTTCCTAATGCAGACACAGCAGCGTAGCAAGGGTGCCAGGGATCCTAATGCAGACACAGCTGTGCAAGGGCGTCATGGGTCCTAATGCAGACAAAGCAGCGTAGCAAGGGCGCCAGGGATCCTAATGCAGACACAGCAGCGTAGCAAGGGTGCCAGGGGTCCTAATGCAGACACTGCAGCGTAGCAAGGGCGCCAGGGATCCTAATGCAGACACAGCAGCGTAGCAAGGGCGCCATGGGTCCTAATGCAGACACAGCAGCGTAGCAAGGGCGCCATGGGTCCTAATGCAGACACAGCAGCGTAGCAAGGGCGCCATGGTTCCTAATGCAGACACAGCAGCGTAGCAAGGGTGCCAGGGGTCCTAATGCTGACACAGCAGCGTAGCAAGGACGTCATGGTTCCTAATGCAGACACAGCAGCGTAGCAAGGGTGCCAGGGATCCTAATGCAGACACAGCTGTGCAAGGGCGTCATGGGTCCTAATGCAGACACAGCAGCGTAGCAAGGGCGCCAGGGATCCTAATGCAGACACAGCAGCGTAGCAAGGGTGCCAGGGGTCCTAATGCAGACACTGCAGCGTAGCAAGGGCGCCAGGGATCCTAATGCAGACACAGCAGCGTAGCAAGGGCGCCATGGGTCCTAATGCAGACACAGCAGCATAGCAAGGGCGCCATGGGTCCTAATGCAGACACAGCAGCGTAGCAAGGGCGCCAGGGGTCCTAATGCAGACACTGCAGCGTAGCATGGGCGTCATGGTTCCTAATGCAGACACAGCAGCGTAGCAAGGGTGCCAGGGGTCCTAATGCTAACACAGCAGCGTAGCAAGGACGTCATGGTTCCTAATGCAGACACAGCAGCGTAGCAAGGGTGCCAGGGATCCTAATGCAGACACAGCTGTGCAAGGGCGTCATGGGTCCTAATGCAGACACAGCAGCGTAGCAAGGGCGCCAGGGATCCTAATGCAGACACAGCAGCGTAGCAAGGGTGCCAGGGGTCCTAATGCAGACACTGCAGCGTAGCAAGGGCGCCAGGGATCCTAATGCAGACACAGCAGCGTAGCAAGGGCGCCATGGGTCCTAATGCAGACACAGCAGCGTAGCAAGGGCGCCAGGGATCCTAATGCAGACACAGCAGCGTAGCAAGGGTGCCAGGGGTCCTAATGCAGACACTGCAGCGTAGCAAGGGCGCCAGGGATCCTAATGCAGACACAGCAGCGTAGCAAGGGCGCCCTGGGTCCTAATGCAGACACAGCAGCGTAGCAAGGGCGCCAGGGATCCTAATGCAGACACTGCAGCGTAGCAAGGGCGTCATGGTTCCTAATGCAGACACTGCAGAGTAGCAAGGGCGTCATGGTTCCTAAGGCAGACATAGCAGCGTAGCAAGGGCGTCATGGTTCCTAATGCAGACACAGCAGCGTAGCAAGGGCGTCATGGTTCCTAATGCAGACACTGCAGCGTAGCAAGGGCGTCATGGTTCCTAATGCAGACACAGCAGCGCAACAAGGGTACAAGGGGTCCAAATGCAGACACAGCAGCGTAGCAAGGGCGCCAGGGGTCCTAATGCAGACACAGCAGCATAGCAAGGGCGTCATGGGTCCTAATGCAGACACAGCAGCGTAGCAAGGGTGCCAGGGGTCCTAATGCAGACACAGCAGCGTAGCAAGGGCGCCAGGGGTCCTAATGCAGACACAGCAGCGTAGCAAGGGCGTCATGGGTCCTAATGCAGACACAGCAGCGTAGCAAGGGTGCCATGGGTCCTAATGCAGACACAGCAGCGTAGCAAGGGAGTCATGGTTCCTAATGCAGACACAGCAGCGTAGCAAGGGTGCCAGGGGTCCTAATGCAGACACAGCAGCGTAGCAAGGGCGTCATGGTTCCTAATGCAGACACAGCAGCGTAGCAAGGGTGCCAGGGGTCCTAATGCAGACACAGCAGCGTAGCAAGGGCGTCATGGGTCCTAATGCAGACACAGCAGCGTAGCAAGGGCGTCATGGGTCCTAATGCAGACACAGCAGCGTAGCAAGGGTGCCAGGGGTCCTAATGCAGACACAGCAGCGTAGCAAGGGTGCAAGGGGTCCTAATGAAGACACAGCAGCGTAGCAAGGGCGTCATGGGTCCTAATGCAGACACAGCAGCGTAGCAAGGGTGCCAGGGGTCCTAATGCAGACACAGCAGCGTAGCAAGGGCATCATGGTTCCTAATGCAGACACAGCAGCGTAGCAAGGGTGCCATGGGTCCTAATGCAGACACAGCAGCGTAGCAAGGGAGTGATTGTTCCTAATGCAGACACAGCAGCGTAGCAAGGGTGCCAGGGGTCCTAATGCAGACACTGCAGCGCAGCAAGGGCTTCATGGTTCCTAATGCAGACACAGCAGCGTAGCAAGGGTGTCATGGTTCCTAATGCAGACACAGCAGCGTAGCAAGGGTGTCATTGTTTCTAATGCAGACACAGCAGCGTAGCAAGGGCGTCATGGGTCCTAATGCAGACACAGCAGCGTAGCAAGGGTGCCAGGGGTCCTAATGCAGACACAGCAGCGTAGCAAGGGCGTCATGGGTCCTAATGCAGACACAGCAGCGTAGCAAGGGTGTCATGGTTCCTAATGCAGACACAACAGCGTAGCAAGGGTGCCAGGGGTCCTAATGCAGACACAGCAGCGTAGCAAGGGCGCCATGGGTCCTAATGCAGACACAGCAGCGTAGCAAGGGTGTCATGGTTCCTAATGCAGACACAGCAGCGTAGCAAGGGTGCCAGGGGTCCTAATGCAGAGACAGCAGCGTAGCAAGGGTGCCAGGGTTCCTAATGCAGACACAGCAGCGTAGCAAGGGCGCCATGGGTCCTAATGCAGACACAGCAGCGTAGCAAGGGTGTCATGGTTTCTAATGCAGACACAGCAGCGTAGCAAGGGCGTCATGGGTCCTAATGCAGACACAGCAGCGTAGCAAGGGTGCCAGGGGTCCTAATGCAGACACAGCAGCGTAGCAAGGGTGCCAGGGGTCCTAATGCAGACACAGCAGCGTAGCAAGGGCGTCATGGTTCCGAATGCAGACACAGCAGCGAAGCAAGGGTGCCAGGGGTCCTAATGCAGACACTGCAGCGTAGCAAGGGTGTCATGGTTCCTAATGCAGACACAGCAGCGTAGCAAGGGTGTCATGGTTCCTAATGCAGACACTGCAGCTTAGCAAGGGCGTCATGGGTCCTAATGCAGACACAGCAGCGAAGCAAGGGTGCCAGGGGTTCTAATGCAGTCACAGCAGCGTAGCAAGGGTGCCGTGGGTCCTAATGCAGACACAGCAGCGTAGCAAGGGTGCCAGGGGTCCTAATGCAGACACAGCAGCGTACCAAGGGCGTCATGGTTCCTAATGCAGACACAGCAGCGTAGCAAGGGTGCCAGGGGTCCTAATGCATACACTGCAGCGTAGCAAGGGTGTCATGGTTCCTAATGCAGACACAGCAGCGTAGCAAGGGTGTCATGGTTCCTAATGCAGACACTGCAGCTTAGCAAGGGTGCCAGGGTTCCTAATGCAGACACAGCAGCGTAGCAAGGGCGCCATGGGTTCTAATGCAGACACAGCAGCGTAGCAAGGGCGTCATGGTTCCTAATGCAGACACAGCAGCGTAGCAAGGGTGCCAGGGGTCCTAATGCAGACACAGCAGCATAGCAAGTGCATCATGGTTCCTAATGCAGACACTGCAGCATAGCAAGCGTGTCATGGTTCCTAATGCAGACACAGCAGCGTAGCAAGGGTGCCAGGGGTCCTAATGCAGACACAGCAGCGTAGCAAGGGCATCATGGTTCCTAATGCAGACACTGCAGCGTAGCAAGGGTGTCATGGTTCCTAATGCAGACACAGCAGCGTAGCAAGGGCGCCATGGGTTCTAATGCAGACACAGCAGCGTAGCAAGGGCGTCATGGTTCCTAATGCAGACACAGCAGCGTAGCAAGGGTGCCAGGGGTCCTAATGCAGACACAGCAGCATAGCAAGTGCATCATGGTTCCTAATGCAGACACTGCAGCATAGCAAGCGTGTCATGGTTCCTAATGCAGACACAGCAGCGTAGCAAGGGTGCCAGGGGTCCTAATGCAGACACAGCAGCGTAGCAAGGGCATCATGGTTCCTAATGCAGACACTGCAGCGTAGCAAGGGTGTCATGGTTCCTAATGCAGACACAGCAGCGTAGCAAGGGTGCCAGGGGTCCTAATGCAGACACAGCAGCGTAGCAAGGGCGTCATGGTTCCTAATGCAGACACAGCAGCGTAGCAAGGGTGCCAGGGGTCCTAATGCAGACACTGCAGCGTAGCAAGGGCGTCATGGTTCCTAATGCAGACACAGCAGCGTAGCAAGGGTGCCATGGGTCCTAATGCTGACACAGCAGCGTAGCAAGGACGTCATGGTTCCTAATGCAGACACAGCAGCGTAGCAAGGGTGCCAGGGGTCCTAATGCAGACACAGCAGTGTAGCAAGGGTGTCATGGTTCCTAATGCAGACACAGCAGCGTAGCAAGGGTGCCAGGGGTCCTAATGCAGACACAGCAGCGTAGCAAGGGCATCATGGTTCCTAATGCAGACACTGCAGCGTAGCAAGGGTGTCATGGTTCCTAATGCAGACACAGCAGCGTAGCAAGGGTGCCAGCGGTCCTAATGCAGACACAGCAGCGTAGCAAGTGCGTCATGGTTCCTAATGCAGACACAGCAGCGTAGCAAGGGCGCCAGAGGTCCTAATGCAGACACTGCAGCGTAGCAAGGGCGTCATGGTTCCTAATGCAGACACAGCAGCGTAGCAAGGGTGCCAGGGGTCCTAATGCTGACACAGCAGCGTAGCAAGGACGTCATGGTTCCTAATGCAGACACAGCAGCGTAGCAAGGGTGCCAGGGGTCCTAATGCAGACACAGCAGCGTAGCAAGGGCGTCATGGGTCCTAATGCAGACACAACAGCGTAGCAAGGGTGCCAGGGGTCCTAATGCAGACACAGCAGCGTAGCAAGGGCGTCATGGTTCCTAATGCAGACACTGCAGCGTAGCAAGGGTGTCATGGTTCCTAATGCAGAGACAGCACCATGGCAAGGGTGTCATGGTTCCTAATGCAGACACAGCTGTGCAAGGGCGTCATGGGTCCTAATGCAGACACAGCAGCGTAGCAAGGGCGTCATGGGTCCTAATGCAGACACTGCAGGGTAGCAACGGCATTGTGGTTCCTAATGCAGACACAGCAGCGTAGCAAGGGTGCCAGGGGTCCTAATGCAGACACAGCAGCGTAGCAAGGACGTCATGGTTCCTAATGCAGACACAGCAGCGTAGCAAGGGTGCCAGGGGTCCTAATGCAGACACAGCAGCGTAGCAAGGGCGTCATGGTTCCTAATGCAGACACAGCAGCGTAGCAAGGGTGCCAGGGGTCCTAATGCAGACACAGCAGAGTAGCAAGAGCGTCATGGTTCCTAATGCAGACACTGCACCGTAGCAAGGGTGTCATGGTTCCTAATGCAGACACTGCAGCGTAACAAGGGTGTCATGGTTCCTAATGCAGACACAGCTGTGCAAGGGCGTCATGGGTCCTAATGCAGACACAGCAGAGTAGCAAGGGCGTCATGGGTCCTAATGCAGACACTGCAGCGTAGCAAGGGTGTCATGGTTCCTAATGCAGACACAGCAGCGTAGCAAGGGTGCCAGGGGTCCTAATGCAGACACAGCAGCGTAGCAAGGGTGCCAGGGGTCCTAATGCAGACACAGCAGCGTAGCAAGGGCGTCATGGTTCCGAATGCAGACACAGCAGCGTAGCAAGGGTGCCAGGGGTCCTAATGCAGACACAGCAGCGTAGCAAGGGTGTCATGGTTCCTAATGCAGACACTGCAGCTTAGCAAGGGTGCCAGGGTTCCTAATGCAGACACAGCAGCGTAGCAAGGGCGCCATGGGTCCTAATGCAGACACAGCAGCGTAGCAAGGGTGTCATGGTTTCTAATGCAGACACAGCAGCGTAGCAAGGGTGTCATGGTTCCTAATGCAGACACAGCAGCGTAGCAAGGGTGTCATGGTTTCTAATGCAGACACAGCAGCGTAGCAAGGGCGTCATGGGTCCTAATGCAGACACAGCAGCGTAGCAAGGGTGCCAGGGGTCCTAATGCAGACACAGCAGCGTAGCAAGGGTGCCAGGGCTCCTAATGAAGACACAGCAGCGTAGCAAGGGCGTCATGGTTTCTAATGCAGACACAGCAGCGTAGCAAGGGTGCCAGGGGTCCTAATGCAGACACAGCAGCGTAGCAAGGGTGCCAGGGGTCCTAATGCAGACACTGCAGCGTAGCAAGGGTGTCATGGTTCCTAATGCAGACACAGCAGCGTAGCAAGGGCGTCATGGTTCCTAATGCGGACACAGCAGCGTAGCAAGGGTGCCAGGGGTCCTAATGCAGACACTGCAGCGTAGCAAGGGTGTCATGGTTCCTAATGCAGACACAGCAGTGTAGCAAGGGTGTCATGGTTCCTAATGCAGACACTGCAGTGTAGCAAGGGTGTCATGGTTCCTAATGCAGACACAGCTGTGCAAGGGCGTCATGGGTCCTAATGCAGACACAGCAGCGTAGCAAGGGCGTCATGGTTCCTAATGCAGACACAGCAGCGTAGCAAGGGCGTCATGGTTCCTAATGCAGACACTGCAGTGTAGAAAAGGCGTCATGGTTCCTAATGCAGACACAGCAGCGTAGCAAGGGCGTCATGGTTCCTAATGCAGACACTGCAGTGTAGAAAAGGCGTCATGGTTCCTAATGCAGACACTGCAGCGTAGCAAGGGCGTCATGGTTCCTAATGCAGACACAGCAGCGTAGCAAGGGTGCCAGGGGTCCTAATGCAGACACAGCAGCGTAGCAAGGGTGCCAGGGGTCCTAATGCAGACACAGCAGCATGGCAAGGGTGCCAGGGGTCCTAATGCAGACACAGCTGTGCAAGGGCATCATGGGTCCTAATGCAGACACAGCAGCGTAGCAAGGGTGTCATGGGTCCTAATGCAGACACAGCAGCGTAGCAAGGGCGTCATGGTTCCTAATGCAAGAACAGCAGCGTAGCAAGGGTGCCAGGGGTCCTAATGCAGACACTGCAGCGTAGCAAGGGTGTCATGGTTCCTAATGCAGACACAGCAGCGTAGCAAGGGCGTCATGGTTCATAATGCAGACACAGCAGCGTAGCAAGGGTGCTAGGGGTCCTAATGCAGACACTGCAGCGTAGCAAGGGTGTCATGGTTCCTAATGCAGACACAGCAGCGTAGCAAGGGCGTCATGGTTCCTAATGCAGACACAGCAGCGTAGCAAGGGTGCCAGGGGTCCTAATGCAGACACTGCAGCGTAGCAAGGGTGTCATGGTTCCTAATGCAGACACAGCAGCGTAGCAAGGGTGTCATGGTTCCTAATGCAGACACTGCAGTGTAGCAAGGGTGTCATGGTTCCTAATGCAGACACAGCTGTGCAAGGGCGTCATGGGTCCTAATGCAGACACAGCTGTGCAAGGGCGTCATGGGTCCTAATGCAGACACAGCAGCATAGCGAGGGCGTCATGGGTCCTAATGCAGACACAGCAGCGTAGCAAGGGCGTCATGGTTCCTAATGCAAGAACAGCAGCGTAGCAAGGGTGCCTGGGGTCCTAATGCAGACACTGCAGCGTAGCAAGGGCGTCATGGTTCCTAATGCAGACACAGCAGCGTAGCAAGGGCGTCATGGTTCCTAATGCAGACACAGCAGCGTAGCAAGGGTGCCAGGGGTCCTAATGCAGACACTGCAGCGTAGCAAGGGTGTCATGGTTCCTAATGCAGACACAGCAGCGTAGCAAGGGTGTCATGGTTCCTAATGCAGACACAGCAGCGTAGCAAGGGTGTCATGGTTCCTAATGCAGACACTGCAGTGTAGCAAGGGTGTCATGGTTCCTACTGCAGACACAGCTGTGCAAGGGCGTCATGGGTCCTAATGCAGACACAGCTGTGCAAGGGCGTCATGGGTCCTAATGCAGACACAGCAGCGTAGCAAGGGCGTCATGGGTCCTAATGCAGACACAGCAGCGTAGCAAGGGCGTCATGGTTCCTAATGCAAGAACAGCAGCGTAGCAAGGGTGCCAGGGGTCCTAATGCAGACACTGCAGCGTAGCAAGGGTGTCATGGTTCCTAATGCAGACACAGCAGCGTAGCAAGGGCGTCATGGTTCCTAATGCAGACACAGCAGCGTAGCAAGGGTGCCAGGGGTCCTAATGCAGACACTGCAACATAGCAAGAGTGTCATGGTTCCTAATGCAGACACAGCAGCGTAGCAAGGGCGTCATGGTTCCTAATGCAGACACAGCAGCGTAGCAAGGGTGCCAGGGGTCCTAATGCAGACACTGCAGCGTAGCAAGGGTGTCATGGTTCCTAATGCAGACACAGCAGCGTAGCAAGGGCGCCATGGGTCCTAATGCAAATGTTGCCAGGTCCACTCAACTGAAACCAGGAATGGCGATAATCCTTCTTCTGCGGAGTGTTTAACCTCCACGATCAGTAAGTAAGACAGCTGTGAGTGGTAAAACACCCTGGGAAAAGTGGAAAGATGGGGGGGACAAGGAAAGGGTTCTTTGGTCTATTCTGCCGCTCACTCAAGGTGGATTTCTTGAATCCCTCAACTCAGGAAGAACTTTGTAGGAGAATATTCCTCTAAGGGAAAAAGAGGAAACTCATATTAATAGGTACATACATTCATATAAGGATGACAACCAATTTCCACATCAGATGCTATAGGAAATTAAATTTTTGCAGCGTGAATCTTTCTGGATTCACTATGCTGAGCATTATCCCGCCATCTAGTGGTTGGGTCCGGAATTGTAGTATTTCTTCACTTACTTTTTTTTTGTGGCCCAGGTGAGCGTCGACATACCACCATTTTTTGTCCTTCGTGATGTCAACGTGCTTCCCCCGGAAGCTCCCTCCTTTGGTCGCCATCTTGAGATTCTTTTTTCCGTCGATGGGTCTGGATCAATAGTGAAGGAGCTCCAAAACTTTGGAGAGAAGAATCAACGAAAAATCTACAAACACATCGAAAATATTACCGGAGAAAACACCGGATTACAACTAAAGACAGAAGTCGACGAAGGAGGAGAGAACATTGAAGAATTCGATGTTTCTACAGAGAACGCGCATGCAGGGGGCTCCCTGGGCGTGGTGAAGGACAAAACTCCATTTAAATTCTGTGCAAACTGCCACCACAAGAATGGACAAAAATAGCAAACGCCCTGTTTGCAATCTCTGCCTGCCACTTGACCATCGAAGCGAGGACTGCAACGCCTGCGCAGCGTTCACCCCGAAGACCCTCAGAGTAAAGGAGAGGCAAAGAAGAGCAAATTACAACATGCAGGGGCAGGGGACACCTCCATCGCTCTGAGATTTGGGACTCTCCAGTGGAGAGGAAGACAACATCGCAGAAGGACTGGTGGACGCCTTAGTCGTTGAGGTCGAAAAGAAAACGTAGAAGGAGGTAAGAGAGTCGTCAAACACTCCACTGATACTCACAGAAGCGAGTCAAAGTCCTTGAAGGGAGCATTGCCATTGAAGCACTCGACATCGACAACTGCATCCAAGGACAAGCAGCCCGTTGGTTCCTTTGAAAAGGACTCCTAGACAGCAAAATCTCAAGACAAAGGAAAGGCGTCGAAAAGCAGCCATGAAAAAGAGGCCTCAATGTCGAAAAACGAAGGCCTGAAAGCGGTTACGACTTCGACGTCGACAACCGCGAAGAGAAAAGCCGAAACCCTTGAAACCAAACACGCGGCTGAGATGGAAAAGAAGAAAAGGCTTGAGGCCGAAATGGCAAGCATATTGCAACGCAAGAAAGACTTCGATGAAAAGATGAAATTTTACAGCATTCGGTCAAAAACCACGGCCGAAGCCGAAAGGTGCATCGAGGAATTTGTACCACCGACCACACCTGAACCTGGAGAGGAACGGGAAGAGGAAGAGCTGTACTACGGGGACGCCGAAGGGGAGAAAGATGAGCAAACTTACCAGGACTCGACATCCTTGGAGGCTCAGGACTTGCAGTGGCAGGATCTCGACGCCGCATCACCGGAAGAGGGTGTAGAATCCTACCCGTTGAGGCCTTCGCCACCGGACGACATAGGAATCTACAATCAAGCCATCAAAAGAGCTGCAGGCACATATGGAGTGCAGCTAGAGGAAGAAAAACCTCAATCTTGCTTCCTCTTGGAGACATTATTGCCATCTCAGACTAGAAGCCAGTTCCTGCCCATGCTACCAAGTGTACTGGACCAGGGGAAGGAGGCCTTCAAGAAGCCTGCTATGTGTAACGCAGTAACTCCACGAGCAAAGAAATATAAACATTCTTCAAAGGACCCCATGTACATTAGGGGGTTCAGTACCAGCCGACTCAATCATCACATCCACGGCTAGAAAGAGGGCAAATATACCCACATATACTGGCCCACCACCAGACATAGAGAGCAAGAGGATGGACCTAATGGGTAGAATAATGGAAAGAAGGGCGGCGATACAATGGCGCATCGCCAATTCCAATGCGCTCATCAACAGACACGCATACCAGCACTGGGAAGAAGTGGGCGAACTCCTAAAGCACGAATCGGAGCAATACCAGAGAAGGGCGAGCCACCTGGTAGAAGAAGGGAAAAACATGGCAAATACATGTCTGAAGTCTGCCCTGGACGCAGCCGAGACATCAAGCAGGCAAATGATGCTGGGCATCACAGAAAGGAGGCATGCCTGGCTAAGGATATCAGGCTTCAAGAATGAAGTTCAGAACAACATCCTCAACACACCCTTCAATGGGGAACAACTGTTGGGCGCACCAGTTGATGACAAACTGAACCAACTAAAGAAGGACAAGGAAACAGCAAGGTCAATGGGTTGCTGCAGTTCAGAGGTCAGAGGTATGAGAAGAGGGACACCATCTAGGAGGTCAACAGGTAGGGGGACCCACCAACCTGTGGCATCACACCAAACCTTCCAACAAGGTTAACAAAGAGGTAACCAGGGACATCAGCAGGGACAGCAGCAACAAAACTGGCAGTACCAGCCCCAAGGACAATCCTTTTGAGGGTGCGGCTGAGGAAGGGGTAACGGGCAGAGAGGGAGCCAGCCACCCTCATCCAAGTGACTCCTCAGCAGGACCAACTCACACCCAGCCAAGATCTCAAGTGGTGCGGAAATATTTCAACACAAAGACTAAGGGCTAGATGTAGGTAAATCAGATTTACCGATTCATAAATACCAAATTTTACCGATTCGGTATTCATGAATCGGTAAATCTGATGTAGGTAATTATTTGGTAACAAATACCGAATCGGTAGGATTCGGTATTTACCGATTCGGTAATTACCGAATCGGTATTTGCCATTGATTCCTATAGGAATATAGCCCATAGGAATCAATGGCAAATACCGATTCAGTAATTACCGAATCGGTAAAAATACCGAATTGCCAAGGGGGACAGGGTGTCACTTTGACACCCTGTAGCACCCCTGTTTCTGGCTTGTGTGCCATGTGGCACATAGACATGCCCTCAGGGCATGTCTGTGTGCCACATGGCACAAGTGTACATGCACAGATGTGCATGTACACAGGAATTCGTTATTTACCATGCAATAGTATTATATGGTAAATAACGAATTCTGAGGGGCCTGTTGCACTGTTTGCAGTGCCACCTACATATTGAGTACAGAATCGGTAAATTTACCGATTCAGTATTTTACCGATTCTGTAAATTTATTGAATCGGTAAATTTACCGATTCAGTATTTTACAGATTCTGTAAATGTATTAAATCGGTAAATTTACCAATTCGGTATTTTACCGATTCTGTAAATTTACAGAATCTGTAAATTTACTGATTCTGTAAATCAAAGAAGCCCTACATTACAAAACCCAAATACTGGTTGGTAACGGCCGATTCGACCGGTATTTGATCTCCTACAACTGGCCCTTAGAACGAATCCAGATCTACAACAGTTCCTCCAACACAAAACACCAGTGGGAGGCAGAATAAAACACTTCCTCCAGGAGTGGAGGGAAATAACATCAGACAAATGGATACTAAACCTCATACAATACGGGTACTGTATAGACCTGGAAAAGGTACCTCCAACAGAAAGCCAAGAGGCAGAGTAGTCTCAGCAAAGGGGCATACACATTTGCTGCAGGAAGCAAAAGAACTGCTAAGGAAAAGAGCCATAGAAATAGTACCACACATACAATGGAACAAGGGGGTCTACTCCACCTACTTCCTCACACCAAAGGTAGACGGAACCTGGCGTCCAATTCTAGACCTAAGATTCTTAAACAGGTTCATAAAAACTCAAAGGTTCAAGATGACATCGCTCCAAGAGGTCATACCACAGCTACAAGAAGGAGATTATATGGCAACCATCGACTTAAAGAACGCCTACTTGCACATCCCCATCAACAGCAAACACAAACATATACTAAGGTTTATGATCAACAAAACTCACTACCAGTTCACAGTGCTGGTATTCTGACTCAAATCTGCACCAAGGGTCTTCACAAAATGCCTGGCAGCAGTAGAAGCGCACTTAAGGAGGCAGGGAATACATGTATACTTCACGATCCTCACCATTCACTAAAAAAAAAAAACAATTATTCAAAAGGAGTAGATAAGCATAAAAAATAAACTCCCAATGTTCCGGAGGTAGTACTCCAAATAACTTCACCTATTACCATCATATGAGGAAGTAAGAGTAGAGGAAGCTCGTGTATGATGAGAAAATAATGGCACGGGCGACCAAAATGAAGGTAAAGCACAGGAGACACAAAGGTACTGCTTGAGGAAAGAGCACTATTCCAAATTATAAAGAATCCATACCTTTGCTCCTCACACATATCTTTCTTCAGCTGTGATTTCTGTGTACCGGTGTCAACGGCTCAACTTTTGTATATAACCGGTGTCACACATCGCTCAACAGGGTTTCCCATGGCCCTCCAGGGCATGTTCTAACATGTAATGGTGCAAACATGGAGGACGTCCCGTCACTCCATATAAATGGTACCAAGGCGGGCCGTACTCTCTGGCCATGCAGTACTCACAGTCCACCCACTCCCCTGCATCCCTCCACTCTTCCCACTGCCCTACTCTCTTTGAAGTTTCTAGACCCTCTCTGGGGTACACGGCATTGAGCGTCAAGTGGACTGGCTGTGGGGAGCTTGTGGCCATGTTTCCTTCGATTCGGACCCTCCTTCTTTCATTCTGAGGGCCTTCCACCTTCTGCAGGGAACTAACACCTCACCTGTGCCAAAGATAGAGCATTGTTACAATTATAAAGATAAAAACCTTGCTCAATTGGCACTTTGATCCCTTCTTCTCTTGCACTTTCCTAGCATCCTGCCCTTCTGTCCCGGACACTGTCTGTTCGATATTTTTAGAAACAAAGGCGGCTGGGTGATATGGACACACACACACTTGGCAGACAAAATTGGGCAAGGCAAAACAATGAGTTAATTGCAATATATTCGGGTGCTCGGAGATGAATAAAAGCCACCAGGCCTTCTTCAGTGGGAACAAAGTCCAAAACCTAAAGGAGAATCGTAAGCGGTCCCAAACAATCCACCCGAAGCGCCTTGTATTCAATCTTCTGAAATCCTTCATTTGCATATAGTGGTCTGAAGTCTTGGCGCTTTCTCCAAACATTAGCCGATACGTGTTTCGTCTTATACGGTTAATACGCCAGCAGACTTCATCAGGGCTATAATGACAAGTTATATAAGTTTTAATGACATCATAGTTAGTACAAGTTGAGTTGGGACCCAGGTCAGGCTGGCACAAGTGGGTAGAATCCAAATAGAACTAGAAAAGGAAGAGGGAGGCATAGTGAAGGATTACCAGAGATCACAGTACTAGGAGTCAGTGACTTGTGAGTACTTCAAAGTGAGAGCATAAATAATGGTTATACATGTTGAGTAAGTGCTCAGGCAGAGATTGACACCCATCAATAAAATAAAAATATAAAAAAAGTAAAGAAAGAAGAAAAAAGAAAAGAACCCCATCAACCACGAACGTGTCAGGAGTAAGTTATGACGTTTTGGGGTCACCGAGCAGCATGCTGTCGAGAAAGTCAAAGCTAACACCTCGCCTGAGTATATATGTCGAGGTCTGTAAAGTATAAAGTAACTATGGGTCCATCTGAGCATTGCACCGTCCTCCTGTAGCCGACTCACAACATCGAACCAGTTACCCATATGTCCCATATATTCTGATAGCTTTCATAAGGCTCGGCTGAGAACCACTGTGGACACAAGATACTCCTCACCGTACGACCCCTCACAGCGCTGCACTTGAAAACTGTAATATGTGAGCCCAATCGACCTAATGTGATGTAACATCACATTGTGCGGCACCGCTTGACACAATAACCATTCCCCAGTGCGAACGCAGTCCCGTCCGCAGCAGACGATTCTGATACCAAACCCAAGAGAGCTCAGATAAACCAGATCTTCCCAAACAGGATTAATCCCAAGGTAGACACGCGCCACCAAACAATGGGGGATATGTACAAGGACGTGGCGGAGCGTGTCGTTAGCCTCCTTGGCAGACCTGCACCATATTTACGAGAATGTGGTGCAGCCCTGCATTTCCCTCTGCAATGGCATTAAATTTAGCAACTTAGCGCTAAAGAAGGCATCCTTGTACCAGAGTGCAAGGCTGTCTACGTGCAAGGCAGGATTGTTTATGTGTAGGAAGGTGTCCCTTCCTGCACATAAGCAATCCTAAAATAGCATTCTGTCACTTTCATGGAAAAAGCAAAAACTGAGAGAAATTATGCATTTCTTCTCATTTCGCCAACTTAAGACCAGGGTTTTCCTGGTCTTAATTTTGTAGCTGCTCCTATATACGCCACCCTTGTACATAGGGGGCAGCGTCAAATACAATGGGTGTTGCGGTGGAACTCCTACCACAACACCCACCCAATGCCCCTTTCACGCTAACCATAGCATGAAAGGTGGCCTTATGTACAAGGCAGCATTAAGCAGCCCTTATCGTCACCACGACATCGGTAAAAGTGACGTGGGGGTGGCGATAGGGGCTTGTACATATGCCCCAATGTATGCAACAAAAAACGAGCCAGCGCCCCACAGTCACGCTATCTTGGAATAGGGGAAAACTACAAGCAAAGACCGAAAAACTAGCACTCACGCCACGTACTGTAAGGGCTGATCAGAAACGCGCTCCATAGAAATCGGTATGAGTGATTAGTAACCAACGCTCACTTCATCAGAGTCCACTGTGTACTATTCTGGCGCCAATACCAGTATGTAATTCTCAAAGTAAACTTCCCGTATTACCGCATCAGACTCACGCGGCTGGTAAATGCATTACAGCAACATTCCCATTATCCCGGATTAAATGCATCCGATGGATTTATTTACAAACTTAAAATAAATAATAGATTATACCACCCTCACAGGACTTCCTAACCAGGTGCACAAAAGTGTCAGCCTCAGAGGAGAACATCTCACCCGTTTGGGGGTCTCGAGGGGGTACTCGCCCCAAGAAATCTTTAGACATTGTCAATCAGCTAAAGCACCCAACAACCTTGACTCAGGAGACGGCTCTCCTTCATGTGACGATCTGGATGCATTCTTTATGGAGAAAACAAAACTCATCAGTATTTCCCTTGAATCTAAGAAGGCCCTTCTTCCATCATACGAGATTGTGTCTCCTCCTGCTCTCTCTGAGAGGCTCGAGCCATTAGCACCAAGAACAAGGCCATGTGGTGTACTTTTACTTCCCTCAGTGAGACATTTACAAAATCCTTCTTAGTATCGACCCATCTAATTACTTCAGAGACCCGCTGCCACCGACTGTCTTCAAAGAAATCAAGGATGCCTTCATCCCCCGTTGGACAAAGATTGTCAACGCTTCATTGTCGCAAGGCACGATCCCCGAATGCCTAAAAGCAGCCCAGGGCTCACCCATTCTTAAAGAGCCTAATGCAGACCGAACTGATCTCAACAACTTTTTCTCCATCTCCAACATCCCCACTCTGGCTAAGCTCCTAGAAAAATGCGTACAATTGCAACTTTACACGCACATTGAGAATTTCCAACTCCTGGATCAACATCAGTCTGGTTTTTGGAGTGGTCACAGAACTGAATCGGCGCTCACTAACATTATGCTCGACCTAAACGAATCCTGTCTCCTAATCCTCCTTGACCTTTGTTCTGCATTCAACACTGTAAGTCACGACAACCTCTTATCGATTCTGGAACACAGGACGGGCCTTTCCTCTCTGGTATTGCAATGGTTCTCATCTTTCCTTCACAATAGATCCCAAAGAGACAGCGTGAATCAATCCCTATCCCAGCCCTCTCCAGTCTCAATGGGGTCCTACAAGGGTCTGCCCTGTCTCCCACACTCTTTAATATATTCTTAGAACCGCAGGCGAATGCGCTAAACTCCATGAACATTCTTTTTCATATGTATGCCGACAACACGCAACTTAACCTGAAAATCACCTCATCTGAAGACTTCACCTCACTTAACTCTACCCTGACGAATACACCAAACTGGCTAACTGAGAACCACCTCCTGCTCAACCCCGCCAAAACAGAATTCCTTCTCATATCTCCTCCTAATCACACCCCCAAGATAGACCTCTGGATGAAACACCTCACTGCCTTCAACTGCTCTCCTCCCATCCTTGATTCAGCGAAATCTCTCGGAATCACCCTGGACATGCACTGGAACATGAAGAAACATATTAGTAAGGTGTGCAAGGGTGCTAACCACCAAAGGAGGATTCTTAGAAATCTCAAACCATTCCATCCACAAGATGACTTCAAGCAGGAGGTTCAAGCGCTTCTCCTGCTGAGGCTAGACTATGGTAGCGCTATGCTTTGTGGCCTCCCCAAATATACCCTGGCCCCACTTAGGGCTTCCATGAATGCCGCTGCCAGATTGATTACGGCTACAAAAAGAAATGCACACATATCCCCAGCCCTAAGATCTCAACATTTGTTGCCCTACAAAGCAAGAATACAGCTAGAGATTGCCTGCTTGGCTCACAAAGCCCTAGATTTCAAAACCCCAGTTGCCGAGCTCAAAAACTAGAACTGTCTGGAGGGGGTGGACCATCAGGAAGTGCAAACTCTCTCCTCTTGAAACCTTGTACTTTTAGCAAAAAGAGAACGAGGCACAGAGTTTTCTCTGGCTCGGCCCGAAGATCTTGAACTCTCTCCCAGCGGAAGTCCGTAGAATCTCCTCCACGGCTGCCTTCAAACGGAAATAAAAATAATCCTAATGAACAAGTTCTTGCCTTAAATAGTCATGGCTTGTCTGTTTTGGTATGCCGCCCTGACTACGTTCTTTATTGGTCTAACAACTGTGAAGCTCGGGGTTGTCTGATACACCCTATTGAGTAATATTTGTTCTCCTCCGAGTACGCTACGGTATTACCTAAATATGATATTCTTTGTTACCCCTTTGCCATTTCCCCTTAACTATTTCCTACCCTTCCAAAAATGTGACGCGCTCTGATACCCTTCGGGGTCATGTTCTCACTATACAAAACTTAATAAATAAATAAATAAGCTTAGCATTTCACCCCACAAGGACCGAGCCAGCACGCTACAGTCGGGACTCACCTTCCAGCCACCAAGGTTGAGTCAGGAATTACGGTAAACCATAAATAAATGGAGTAAGCGCAGAAGAACGCAAAGAGTAAAGAACCAACACATTCGAAAGGACGCAAATCTAAATTGTGGGCTAACATAAAAATTGCTGCGTAGCCAAAATCCATTTGTGGTGACATGAAAGCAATGCAAACACAAGGAGATGATGAACGGAGCACTGAAACCTTTCAGACACTCACCCCCAGTCACAGATCTGTAATCGCTAAGTACACAGTCAAATGTAATGAAGTTGTGTCGCCAAATGGACAATAATATCTCATTCTCAAGGGCAGCAGTTAAATAAAATACCAATACGTCGAGATTAGTAGCCTCAAGTCTAAATATATGGTGCCGATACCGCTGCCGTTACACGAATCCTGGAGAATTCGAAGGCTCACCAATTCATTTGTAATTCAAAACCTACATAGTTGCGCACTAATCACCATAACCCTGTGGCTAATGTGTGAAGAAAACGTCACAACTTCAGATCACTACATTGAAATAAAGAATATCAAAAGCCTGTCTGCGCATACCTTGCCTCAGTGGTCATCCGTCTCACAGGATCTCCAGACGGTGGAAGCCCAGACTGCTTGACTTGTACTGTCTCCTGCTTGAGCCCCGCTGCCTGCTTACCCTGCTTACCCCATGCTGTTTTATCTCTAGGGAGGATCTGGTTGGACAACATCATATGTGGTGGCAGCGAGAAGAGCATTATGGACTGCAACTCCCGCGGTTGGGGCAACAGCGACTGCACGCACGAGGAGGATGCTGGGGTGGTCTGCAAGGACGAGCGGATCCAGGGCTTTGTGGAGCCAAACACCATTGAGGTAAGAAGTGCTCGACTATGCTTGACTTAGCTCGACTATGCTTGGCTTTGCTCACCTATGCTTGGCTTTGCTCACCTTTGCTTGGCTTCACTCCTCTATGCTTGGCTTCACTCCTCTATGCTTGGCTTCACTTAACTACCTTGGCTTCACTCGCCTATGCTTGGCTTCGCTCACCTATAATTGGCTTCACTCAACTACGCTTGGCTTCACTCGCCTTTGCTTGGCTTCGCTCACTTATGCTTGGCTTCACTCCTCTATGCTTGGCTTCACTCGCCTATGCTTGGCTTCACTCGCCTATGCTTGGCTTCGCTCACTTATGCTTGGCTTCACTCCTCTATGCTTGGCTTCACTCGCCTATGCTTGGCTTCACTCGCCTATGCTTGGCTTCACCCGCCTATGCTTGGCTTCACTCGCCTATGCTTGGCTTCACTCGCCTATGCTTGGCTTCGCTCACCTATACTTGGCTTCACTCAACTATGCTTGGCTTCACTCGCCTATGCTTGGCTTCGCTCACCTATAATTGGCTTCACTCAACTACGCTTGGCTTCACTCGCCTTTGCTTGGCTTCGCTCACTTATGCTTGGCTTCACTCCTCTATGCTTGGCTTCACTCGCCTATGCTTGGCTTCACTCGCCTATGCTTGGCTTCGCTCACTTATGCTTGGCTTCACTCCTCTATGCTTGGCTTCACTCGCCTATGCTTGGCTTCACTCGCCTATGCTTGGCTTCACTCGCCTATGCTTGGCTTCACTCGCCTATGCTTGGCTTCACTCGCCTATGCTTGGCTTCGCTCACCTATACTTGGCTTCACTCAACTATGCTTGGCTTCACTCGCCTATGCTTGGCTTCGCTCACTTATGCTTGGCTTCACTCCTCTATGCTTGGCTTCACTCGCCTATGCTTGGCTTCACTCGCCTATGCTTGACTTCACTCGCCTATGCTTGGCTTCACTCGCCTATGCTTGGCTTCACTCGCCTATGCTTGGCTTCGCTCACTTATGCTTGGCTTCACTCCTCTATGCTTGGCTTCACTCGCACATGCTTGGCTTCACTCGCCTATGCTTGGCTTCACTCACTTATGCTTGGCTTCACTCCTCTATGCTTGGCTTCGCTCACTTATGCTTGGCTTCACTCTCCTATACTTGGCTTCGCTCGGTTATGCTTGGCTTCACTCCTCTATGCTTGGCTTCACTTGCACATGCTTGGCTTCACTCGCCTATGCTTGGCTTCACTCCTCTATGCTTGGCTTCACTCGCCAATGCTTGGCTTCACTCCTCTATGCTTGGCTTCACTCGCACATGCTTGGCTTCACTCGCCTATGCTTGGCTTCACTCCTCTATGCTTGGCTTCACTCGCACATGCTTGGCTTTGCTCGATTATGCTTGGCGGCGCTCCTCTATGCTTGGCTTTGCTCAACTATGCTTTGTCGTGGTGGGCCTCAGCTAGGCCTACCAGTGCAAGGGGTTCGCCCTTCTCTGAACAAGTCCTCAGACTAATAGAATAGAAGTTGGCACGGAAACTGTAATAGAAAATACACATTCTATTAAACCCCATGAGGTTTAACTACATTCACGCAACACCCTTCGGTAATGTATGAAGTAGCACACTGAACAGAAGGATCATGGCCCTTTTATACCCACATAAGGGCTCAAAAGAAGGCGGTACAAGTACAAGAAGAAGGTTTTAGGTACATATAAGGTCATACAGAAAATGTACAATCAACAAGTGGGAGGAGCTAACAGTGGCAAATTCTGGTGAACACATCCTGACAGTTACAGACTAGTGGCAGCTGCAAAGACAGCTGCAAGCTCAACTGAGCATGTGCGGAGCAGAAGAGGTTAAATATACCTTGTCACTAGGCAGAATACAAGAGCAAACAACAGAAAGGTAGGACAGAGCACATGGCACGCACGTAGTAGATCATGGGATACAAGATGGCGGTCAGGAATACAAAATGGTTTCCACAAAATGGATAAGATAGCCTCTAAATACAGGATGGCTTCTGCTAATGCTAACCCAATCGCTGCCAAATTACAATAGCTTGGCTTCGCTCAACTATGCTTGGCTTCGCTCTCCTATGCTTGGCTCAGCTCACCTAAGCTTGGCTTCACTCCTCTATGCTTGGCTTCGCTCAACTATGCTTGGCTTCGCTCAACTATGCTTGGCTTCGCTCAACTATGCTTGGCTTCGCTCAACTATGCTTGGCTTCGCTCACCTATGCTTGGTTTCACTCACCCATGCTTGGCTTTGCTCACTCATGCTTGGCTTAGCTCACCTAAGCTTGGCTTCACTCCTCTATGCTTGGCTTCGCTCGACAATGCTGGGCTTCACTCAACTACGCTTGGCTTTGCTCACCTATGCTTGGCTTCGCTTACCTATGCTTAGCTTCACTCGTCCACACTCGGCTTCGCTTGACTATGCTCGGCTTTACTCGCCTATGCTCGGCTTCGCTTGACTATGCTTGGCTTCCCTTGACTATGCCTGGCTATTCTAGCCTATACTTGGCTTTGCTCGCCTATGCTTGGTTTCGCTCGGTTATTCTTGGCTTCGGTCGACTATGCACAGCTTCACTTGATTGAAAGGGTGCAAGTCAAGGACACAACTGGCCATATCCCAGCCCATGAATAGGATCCCTAAGAGTGTGAGTAGATCACAGCTGGTCAAACAGCCAGATCCCATACCATGAGTAGGTTCCCAAGGAGTGAAAGTAGGTCTCAGCTAGTCAAGTTGCTCAAGTACGTTCCATGTTTAGACATCAGCCCACTCGAGAAGGACCTGAAGAAGCCGGAGCAGGCCACCGCTGGTCACAACACACAACTTTTGTCCTTGCCCAGGGTGCACAACTGGTGGTTGTTACTCATTTTTACAATTAAACACCGTCTGTAACTTACACGAGTCAGCTCGGACTCACTGATCAGTGGGGAAGTGGGTTTATTCTGCCCTGGAGCTCGTGCCGCTCACGAGTCCAGTGTCAGGGGGAGGAGATGCGAGGTCAGAGGGGCTCTCTCCAGTTCATTAATAGACGGCTTCTAGTGAGCTCAGGATCTGGGTCCGAATGAGGAGGTTCAAACATCTCACACAAAACATTTTTTTTTAAATCTCTTTAAAAAGTCTAAGCAAACGCTAGTCATCAGGGCGTTGGGGTGTTGGCTGAGCTGCCTTTCCCTGCTGTTCTCGACTCCTCAGGCGTTGAGATCTTCAGTCTTGGTGGAGCTGCCTTGAGGAGGGTCTGTGATCCGGCCCTAGGGTGGAAGCGGGTGAGGTCACAAGGGCGGTCTCAGGGATAGGACACCACCGCACTCACTGGGTCTTCCACTGGTCCAATCAGGTGGGGGGGTGAGAAGGACTGTCCAAGCATTGCTCATGACCCCCCCTTCTTGTTGCAGACTGAAGTGAACCAGGTGGAGGAGGTGCGGCTGCGGCCGGTGGTCGCCAGCGCCAAGAAGAGGCTACCCGTCACCGAGGGCATCGTGGAGGTGCGCTACAAAGATGGCTGGGCGCAGATCTGCGATGAGGGCTGGAACCACAAGAACAGCCGAGTGATCTGTGGCATGATGGGCTTCCCCTCCGAGCGGAAGGTCAACAAGAACTTCTACAAGTAAGGCCTGGGTTTGTCTCAAGCTGTGGGGGGGGGCACAGGTTGCAAGGGGTGCAGGGTCTCACCTGCCCGCTCACCATGAATCCAGCCCCCTCTGAAGCTGGGGGTCTCAGCTGGGCATATGGCAGGTCTAAGGGTGCAGGGCCTCGCGGGTCTGTGGTGTCCAGGCAATGCCGCAAGCGTGAGACGCATGTCCCTCCACCAGAACCAGGTGTGCTCCGTGCACCTCATCACAACTACACCTTCTCTGGGACTTGCAGACCTCCTCAGCTGGATGCAGGAGGGTCGGTGTCCGCCTCTTGGATGTGTAGTGTAGTTCCTAGTTTCCCACTAGGCCCTGCGCATTGGAATAACATAAACAGTAGTATCGACGTGGAACTGCAGATATTCCAGGCCTCCACTGACTATGCTAAACTTAATTGGGTTGTGTTACCAACTAGCTCAGAGGTCACTGGAAACTTTCTTCTCTGCATAGGAAGTGATCAGCTTCCTTGGCACAGACAAGAAGGGATACAGCTTTCCAACAACCGTGCAACATGACAACTTTGCTCCTCAGATCAAGAGTCGATCTCTAGGGTCGTGTGAAACAATAGACATAGATTTCACTCAGTCAGTCTAGTGCAGTTTACTTTCACAGTATGTAGAGAATAGAGAGACGGGCGTTTATCAATAAAGGGTTAACATTTATTGAACAGTCTTTCTTCTCGTACAAGAGAAATGTATTGCCACAATTGCAATAACTGTTATTATAAAAAGTACGTACAGTAAGATAAGTATTGCGAAATAGAACTGTAAAAGCATTGATATGGTTTCTTAGCCATACAATGGTTTAAAAGTAATAAAACATATATACAGTCATATATACATTAGGCTAACATACTCAACTGGTGCTTCTAACTAAGCCTACCCCAGTGTGCCTGACCTAAGCCTAACACGTGAGAAGGGGAGTAAGTAAGTAGCTTAAGTTAAGTTGGTTTTGCCAAGGTTTGTTTCAAGAATTCTCGTCTAAGGGTTTAGTCAACACCATACCTCTGAATAGAATGATGGAGGATTGGTATCTCCTTCAGGGGTCTCTCTCGATATCCCAGTCACCCGCGAGGGTAAACCGGAAGCGCCGGGACTGGATTTCTCTGCACGAGAAAGGCAGCGGCTTCTCTCAGCGCGTCGAGGAAGGAGGGGTGACAGCGTCCGCGGGCAGCTGGGCTGGATGTCTTCGCAGAGGACGGCTGTTCAGCTCCTTAAGCGTACTGCACCATAGTTCGCGCTGTAGCGGCGATAATGGTAATCAGCAGCTTCACCACCACAGGATAGCAGGCTGCAGCGACAGAGTGCTAGTTTTTACCAACACAGGGTCATGCAGGCAGCTGGCATCAGCAACAGGTTCGCTCCATTGCTTAAGGCAACGTTGGTAATATTTATACCTGACAGGTGCCGGGTTTGACGCAAGTTTGCTGGACATAAGACGTCAATTAAAGATGTCACTAGGAAGTGACAGTTATCAGTTGCTCATTAGAGTTCCATTACTAATCAAAACATAGCAAGCGGGGATTTCCAGGTTTGCTAAGTTTTTATCTTGTTGAAGAACTCGGAGTGTTATCTAGGAATATCAGATAGTGACTACTGCTCTGTCATTGCACTAATTGGTCGCAAAGGAAGTAGCAGAGAGTCATGCTGGAATGTGGCTCTGTTCGTGTGAGGCCAGAGATGACTTTTCAGAAAATCGCACTTGAACGGTTATGCCAATATAGGGAATAAATGGATTTATAGCCGAATAGGGGCATAAGGTCACAGTATCGATCAGGAACCTAGATAAGCACGCAACACCCACTCCACGTTTTCATGTCCATCAAAATCACTAAAACTAAGCAATTAGATGCATGTGTAACATTGCCCACCCCAAAATACATAAATGCATTCGAAATAGGCGTACTTGTAATACATGGAATTTAGGTACTGTACGTTTTTTTAAAGCATAGTAATCATTCAAAAGGTATTGCATATGAAATCAATGAACGATTATGCAAAAAGAATTACACATGAAGTATCTCTGACAGAAGAAAGGCGAGATAAATCATCACATAAAAATGCATTGTAATAACATGTGTGCTAGAGGCTGGTGTTATGTTGTTATGTCTCTAGATGTGCTTAGAAATAGAAGTGTGAAGCTTCTGTTCTCTAAGAATAGTTTTTACGTTAAGCAAAGAATTGTTCGTGCCAAAAAGAGAGGGTCAATATTTTTTAAAAAAATGTCCAATTCAAAGAAAATAGATTTCCCAAAGCTCTTGGCAGTTTTTGTTGATCAAAACTGAAGGCCGAATTCAGAGTTCATGGGAACGCTGTGTGTCGGAAAGCTTCTCAAAAGTTATTGTTTCTCTATGGGTGAGAACATCGTATCAGACAGGCTCGCAAAGAATTGGTCTACAAAATCAGGTGATAGTTCAACCAAATTAGATAGCGCTGTAACTTGGCAGGTGTGAGAATGATTGCTGTCATCGAAGGCAGGACCAGCAATGCTCACAGAACGTTGTACCTGGATGATGTTGCTTTTGTCACTCGCTCCACTGTTACCACTTGGCTGTAGTACAGGAGTCTCCACGAATGCCGTCATCAGGATTGGTAGCCGCTGGGGACAACACAATGCGTGAGCCGTTATCGGACTTAGCAAAGTATCGACGTCCATTGGTACTGCTGATGGAAGTGAAAGACAGATGTCCAACACGCATTCCTCGCCGCAAAGCATACACCGTAGCACAGGTAAAATGCAATTTTGCCATATCGGTCTGAATGAAAGGAACCAGGTCATGTTTAGATCTCTCAGCCTGGCCAATCCGAGGACGTTAGTTATCCTGTCCCTGTAGCGCATTGCTAGGATTGTCTCTTCCATTCCCATGGGAGCTATGTCTGAGCCGAGGCTTGCCATAACGTAGCAGGATGGTCAAAAATAGAATCCCTGCGATGAGTCCCAAAAATAGTGGAATGCCGCCAAAGATGGAGTGCACAAAATTAGGAAAGATTCCCAAAATTGCCTGGAAGGGTGTTAGCAGTCCCGTAAAGACTGTCTTAAATATGCCTGGGATGCTTGTTGCACTAGACATGTTAAGGAGTTGGCTGAACATTTCTACGAAATGCACGGGGCAATTTGTTGATAAAAGGTCATGGACTTCAGTAGCCGTCCTTGCGACTAGAAGATCATACGTCTCTTTAGATGACGTTATAGGCACTGTTGTCTGTAAAAGCACAGATTTCATTTTGCTTAATGTATCAATTCGTATAGAATAGAGATTCAGACGAGGCCAGAGAGGAGTCACTATGTCTGGAGGCCCGCTCGGAAACAATGCTTGCATACAACATTTGACCATGGACGTTACTTGTATTAGATAACTTTTCCCGGGCGTCAGGCCACAGCACCTGTGATCCGTTCTAAGAATGTAACTCCCGTTTGCGAGTTGCATAAAGAAGGGCTCTATCTGAGTTGCAGGTGTGACTAGCTGGTGGCATGAAAGGTTGTTTGAATTTCCATCACATGCTCCGTGTAAATTAATACCCTGACACAAAAGTATACCGCTTAGTGAGTGTTTACAGTTGTCACCACTAAGAAATACATTTTTGTCACTGTCACTATAGCAAGAATGAGTGTATGGTAATTTCCATTCGGATTTTACATATCCCTTACCCAATTGTTCATATTGGCCAGCAGGTATGTACTCAAGGCATTTATGAAATCGGAAAGTTGTTATCGGAATTGTGATAATTCCGTGTATTATCCATTCAATGACAGGACTCTCTGACATTGTCAATGGTAATCTCTCGAGTTTTTCGATGCTCAGGATTGTATAGTCTGCTCCTTTCTGTGCCAAACTGATCTGTTTATTAGTAAGGTTAAAAATGGAAAATAATGACGTTGTGTTGATTAAACGCCAAGGCACATAGCCTGAACGAAGATTTTGCAGCGTCCAGCCTAATTCTATAATAGAGCGTAATTGAGACTGGCCATGTTGTAACATTAGCAAATCTCTGTCTATCACATCAAAGGCAGAGGATACAATATTGTCCAATGAATATATTCTGGAAGACAGAGTCGTTAACCCATTGTCTACCACAGAAAGTGATTTCTCCAAATTAATACGATCAATTTCTCGTATTTTTTCAGCAGTTTCAATTTGCTTTACTTTCCAAGCCTCGTTGTAAGCAGCATAGATACTGGTCGCTATGAAACGCTTTTGACGCTGTTTGCGTGGTCCAAGAATGAAATCGCGCAAATCAGCACCATCTTTTAATAAAGACAAGTGTTGCTTAATTTCAGCCAGTGTGGACGAAGTTAGCCATTCTAGGCAGAGTTTCCCTACACTGTATGTTGTTATAATCCCTGGATGTTGTCTCTGGGAGTATCTAGGGTCTAATCTGGTCATTTTTAACCCCTGTGTTTTATTCAGGAACCTATCTTGACAGCTATTTGTGTCTGTAGGCCAGATTAACCACTTTTTCCAATCAGGATGTGTTCTGTTGAAATGTAAAATTTGTGACACGTCTAACTCAATATCAGCTGTTGTATTTTCAGGTATTGGCTTTGGTATAGACGGTGTTTTAAGGTCTTTGATCTTAGCTAGGCCAAGACAAGATGTTTGGTGTACAGTGTCATTTAAAAATAACATTTGTTCAGGTATCATGCAGGTTCTAAAAAGTGCTTCAATGCCTTGCACCTGCCAATCTTTTGTACCCCAAATCGTTTTCGTTTCAATATTATTTTTCCAATAATCAAAACCAAATGTCATCATTTTGTCATAAAATGCTTCTGAATATATCAATTTAGAATTTGTCAGCATTGTTTTCATTCCTGTTTTATCTAACAGTTTGTAATAAAACGTTTCTGCATCACTGGTGTTAAACCCTGAGAAGTATTTGAATTTCTCAAAAAATGCTTTAGAACTGCTTTTAGGTGGTGTAGAACAATGTTCCCATTGATTATACATAAAAACATTTCTAGGCTGTGCAGATTTATGCAGGTAATGATCCCCATAGTGGGTGTAACAGAATAACTGCTCATAACTAGATGAACCTTGTAAATAATCATGATCTGTGAATCTAGCTGACATTACTAAATCAGACATCATGTCATTAATACTGTTAAAGTCCCAATCATCAGAGAATGTACTTGGTGTCACAAAGTCACTTAAGGAAACCTTTAGTTGATGAGGATACTTCAGGATTTCGACCGGACCATAGATCTCATAGTCTGTTTTCTCCCATACTACCCCACCAGGTATTGGAATTGCTGTGACATTTACTGTTGACAGTTCTCTTTTCTTCACGTGGGATGATCTGTGTGGTTTCAGGACTAGGTTGATGTTCTGACTTGCTGTGTCCATTGTAATATATTTTCCTTCAATGAATTTTCCCAAACACAGTACCATGATGAGCCAAAGCAGGAGGAAAAATATACCTAGACCGAACCAGAACTCTAGCCAAGGGGAAATTAGGTAGATTTCCTTCAGTTGATGAAAGAGTTCCGTTGCTTTTTCTTTACAAGACTTTTTTGTTTCTGGCATCACTTCGGGGTCGTTTTGATCTTCAGAGAAGTTGTCGAAGTTGATGAAATAACCAGAGGCAGTTCTGTCAATTGATGGGATTGTTCTTTCAATCTGTCTCTCGGTAGCACTTTCTGATGCCACATTAGTGTAGACTGGTGTTGTTTCTTGACGAACTGTTTCAAGCTGTGTTTCAAGAGGCACGAGTTCCATGGCATTATTGCATAGTCCTTCATTGTGCACTGCAGGCTGATCGAATGTGATTAGTCTTTCAGTTTGAACCTCTTGGATTGTTGCAAGTTTGGGTATTCTGTTGTTTCTTGGGAGTCCACTGGGCCTACTGTTGATTATAGGCCACATGCTTGTGGTTTTACCAGATCGATAGACACGACTCTGTTCTCCTTTTTACCAGCAAGGGGCGGTAGCACAACTGATCTTGTTCCGGTGACTGCTAAGACAGGTACTGCTTTTCTGTAAGAAGGCCCAAATTCCTTCTTAACCGCGATCTTTTCTCTGACTAGATCCCCAATCTTTGGAATCCAGACAGGCCTTGCTGGTGCTGTTGCGGGTGGTGCCTCGTCAGTGGTACTTGGCTGTTGCTTTAACTTTATGTTGCTTAATGATTTTCTTGTTTCATTCAGTTCCTGTAAAACAGCCAAACGGTCTTTTACTTCAAACTGCTTTGTTTCTTCTTGTACCACTGACATTTGACTATCGAGGTCCTGAACGTTCATTCTAATTCCGAACAATAGTTCGTATGGGCTGAAACCTTTTAGAGAATTTCTTGGCATGTTGTTAAGACTAGTCTGGACACTTATTAAATGTTTGACCCACCCAGCGCCTGAACCTAATACCTTCGCTGTTATAGATTGCTTTATGTCCCGGTTTTTTCTTTCTACCACACTATTCCCTTCGGGATGCGACGGACAAGAATACCGCAACCCAATTCCCATGCTGGCCATGGCCTCCTTATAGGCTCGAGAGCTGAAAGCAGGACCCTGGTCAGAATGGAACGTGGTAATTGCGTATGTGCCGATAAAGACTCGCAAATCTTTTATAACCGTTCTAGCGTCAGCCGAGCGCTGGGGCCACATCCATATGAACCTCGTACAGGAATCCACTGCTACCATGATATATCTATAGTTGCCGTCCCTTTGTAGGGGACCACAGTGGTCCAGGTAAACGCATGCAAATGGTTTATCCGAGATGAGAAGGGGTGTCTGCGCTGGTCGTTTCACTGTTGATACTTTTATCCTTTGGCATATGTCGCATTCTAATACATACTTTTTAGTTTGTATTCTCAAGCGAGGCCACCAATATCTCTGTTTTAATAGTGATATTGTTGCGGAAACGCCAGCGTGTGCAGAAGCAAGCCCTTCGTGTGCCGCTTTTATTAGTCCTAGTCTGTGTTCCCTGTTTGGAATTACTCTATCCCCCACTCCAGGGATTCGAGCAAAAGGAACATTATTTGTATCCGTTAAGTACAAGTACTTTTTAGGAAAGCCTTTTGGGAGTGTTTTCTTATCATCTTTTACTGACGTACTGACAGCTTGTAGAATATCGCTGTCTATTTTTGTTTGTGACCGAGTTATCGCAGCTACGGAAGCCGTTTGCACAGCTGCCTTCGCGGCTTCATCAGCCAATGAATTCCCTGCAACGTGAACGCCATCACGTTGATGACTCAGTGTATGTATCACGTGAGTCTTTTGTAGTTCTTTTTGTAAAAGAACTACCTGTTCCCAAAGCATTTTATGCTTTATTGTGCCACCTTTTGCATCTTTGAAACCATTTTCCACCCAATTCTGCAAGTATTCATTATAAGATTGTACGCAATAAAATGAATCGCACACTATTAGTGTGGGGAATTCGCGATCTGTATTTTCTAGCGCCATCTTAAATGCTACTAATTCAGCTCGTTGAGCCGAGCAATCTCCTAGAGATTGTGTTTTAGTGACCAATGGTCTAAATTTTCCTTTGTGCCAGCGACCTTTAACAATCGCGCACGCAGCACTGTAAGCTTGCTTACCCCCAACTGCGGGTTGTGCTGATCCGTCAGTATATATAATACTTCCGTATTCTTCGAGAGGCAGGATTTCAATTGGCAGAGGACATTCGTATTCATATTGTAAAAATTCCTGTGTTTTTAAGTTAGGATCAAATTCGTAAACTACGTCTGTTGCAGCAAGAGAATTAACCCACTGAATCCATCTCGGATGCAAAGCTTTAGCATTAGGAATGCTTGCTTTAGTTACCGCTTCTAAAGCCGGAATTGGTGTTACGATTATTATTCGTTTACCTTGTGCTAGGGGCCTTTCTTTCGCTACAGCAGTCTGAACCGCAGTTAGAATTTTCTCAGTTGAACTGAATTTTATTTCAGCCTTTGTGTACAAATGTGATTTGTAAGCTATTGGTACCTTTTCTCCCTCATTAGAGGTTAGGTACGTGAATCCGCATCTTCCTGGGATGACTCGGATTACAAGATCACGTGTGTTGTCACGTGTATCTAATTTAGTTTTTGCTAACATGTCTGTTTGCAGTGATCTCAAAATTTCTGTGTGTTTTTGAGTCCAATTGATTTGTTTTAAATCAGGTTTTATTAGTTCGTAGAGAGGTTTAACCCTCTCTGCGTAATTTAGTATGTAAGTTCTTCCGAAATTCAGAAAACCTAGTATGGATTGTAAATTCTTCAGCGTTTTTGGAGCTTGGAGTACAGCGCACTTCTCTAAGAAGTTGTCCGCTAGGCTTTTCCCTTCACTTGATAATTCGTACCCTAAAAATAGTACTGTCAGATGGGCAATTCGGGACTTTTTAAAGTTGAATTTGTAACCCTCTGCTGCGAACCCAAGTATAATGGTGTTCACTCTTTTCAAGTGAGTATCCAAGTCGTCGTCTGTGAGATAAATATCATCTACGTAAGACAATGCTTCATCATCATAGATTTGTAGTAACTCTGTTACCCTAGCTGAGAATAGTCCTGGGCTGTTCTTGAACCCCTGTGGGAGTCGACAGAATTTTTTCTGTGACCCAAATGCGGAGAAAGCGGTCAAATATCTGCTTTCTGGTGCAATGTTTTGACAAAAGAAACCATTAGATATGTCTAATGTCGTTTTATATTTTTTCCTAACTATGTTATTCATTAGGGCTGCACTATGCGAGTTTTGTACTGCAAAAGTTTTGCAACATGTATTAAGGTGTCTGTAGTCCAAAAGTAGACGATATGAATTGTCTGGCTTGGAGACAGGAAACAAAGGATTGTTCATTTGAGAGGTGCATGTTTCAATCACCCCCTGGTATTCAAGTTGATCTAAGATCTCCCTGACTTGTTTTTTAGCTTCTTGCTTTATGGGATACTGCCGTTGGGCAGTTGGTTCACTTTTTAGTTGGATTTTGTGAGGCGGTGAATCCTCATCCCATCCTACATGATTTTTATACAATGCAGGTGCCTGGGCCACTGCCCATTTCCTTGCATATGTATATTTTTTGTGAATCGGTATGTGATTCGAGAAGGCAGGCATAATCACTTCTTCGCCACGAGGGCACTCCCTGACAAACTCTGGGGGCCAATCTTTTTCAGCTAACAGAATATCATAGCCTTTTGAGAGCTTATCCCAAAATAGACCCTTAATTTTCCTAGTCTTATCACCCTCTATACGCAATGTTATTTCGTATATTTTATGGGGCTCGCTAAGTCTGGCGTCGGCAGTTTCAACCTGAATGTATTCATTCGTGTCCACTGTCTCCAGATGACTCATCAAGATCTTGCGCGCTATACTGATTTCTGCTGCACTGTCCAGCATTGTCAATGCCCACTCCCCGTTTCTCAACTGTGTCCTCAGTATTTTCGGCATGGTTGATTACTCTAATACTGGCTACCTTCTTTTTCTGAAATTGAGATTTCTTATTTTGAGCAGGTTCCTTGTCTTTGGACTTGGTGTGCTCTCCTGGGTCTGACCGTCCTCTTCTTTCCGAATTCTGTGGAAGAGATCGAGAGGGACGTGTATCAATACTTTGATATCTATCAGGTTTTTTCAGATTATCCCTATTTCTAAGGTTATATCTTTTCTCAGAGGGTTCCCGTTGGGGAGACTGGCGTTCTCGAGTCGGAGTTCTTTCCCTCCGTCGAGGAGACCTTCCTCTGGACTGGAAAACTTTTTCCTTGGGAGTGGATTGTTTATTTCCATCCCAGCTCTTTTTAGGAGTATTTAAATTATTTTTAATAAATAATTTTTCAGGATTTTCGAGCAGTTGGGGCTTAACTGGTTTTCCACCCAAGCTGTCTCTACCTAATTCTTCATAGCATTTCTCTATGATTTTTGCTAGCTCAACAGGATCTTTTATATCTGTTTCCTTCAACTTCTGGCGAATCGCCACAGATGCTGCTTCTCCCTTTACGTTGGCTAATAATATAGCCGTGACCTGCTTGAAATCTTTCAGTAATTTCATACCTAGATTTAAAGCGGGTTCTGGACCGAATTCATTTTGAATCTGTTTTAGCACTTCTGGTATTACCGCCATAGACGGAACACCGTGTGTTTTTGTGTAAATGGAAGCAAAGACTGTACCCCAAGTGTCACAGTCCTCCACGTGTGTTGTGATTCCCATAGGAAGGCAGATGGTCAAGATTCTGTGTTTCTCAATAGGGGTAGTATCAGGAAATACTGCCTCTATTTGAGTGATTTTCTGGGCTAACCAGAAAGGAATTTGTTCCCGTTTTACGGGTGTTTTACCAAGACATGACTGTATGTTCTGTGGTGTAATTTTATTTGTGTTCCCCTGATGAGGGGTCAGCTGTGGCGTATTAACAGCTGGCTGGACTGTTGCAGTCCGTATTACATATTGGACTAATTGCCTATGTATTTTTATTAATGTGTTTAGCTGTGCTAACAGCTCTTCTCTAGACATCTTTGCAATGTCAGGATGTGGTGTGTAGCTGACTAGAACCGGCCACGTGGCTCCTGGTCTACCTAGTGGACCGAGCCTAGTTATGTGATCATTGTGTTTTAGGGCGCCATTAAACCAGAGCAGGTGCTCTTGAAATTTAAGTGGAATTTCAACCTCCTCGAAAGGGGCGTACTCATCCGGAGGTTCCTCTATTTTGTAATAGTGAAACTCTTGTGTTATAGCGTTTACCGCTGGAAAGTTTATCCATGAATAGAATACCTCTGTCTGCCGATACTCGTGAGCCTCTATCACGAAAATTACTGTACCACCTTGAGGTGGCAGTCCGTTTTCTATAAGTTTTAAAGTTATAGATCTTCTTAACTGGACCGGGATGATAATAGCACCCGGGTCTGTGTATTCGGGACCTTGCTGAGTCGCATCTGCTGCGGCCCCAGGGGCTCCGTTTTCTCCTGGCATTGTAAAAAATGCGAGGTTTGCAGAGTAGGACAAAGATTAGATGCACAATATTTTGGAACACTGTATCCTTCAACGTTGAATAAACCAGAGCTTTACATAGGAATCTCTTCCTACTAAGGTCGGGCGGATTTTAACCTTTCACCCACTCCAGACGTCTATTGGAGTATTTACGGGAGAAAGGGGTGTGAAATATGCACGACTGAGTTACTCTATAAGTCTTACGTTAGTTTATCGCCTTACCAAACGTTAGGGCGCCATGTAGTGTAGTTCCTAGTTTCCCACTAGGCCCTGCACATTGGAATAACATAAACAGTAGTATCGACGTGGAACTGCTTATATTCCAGGCCTCCACTGACTATGCTAAACTTAATTGGGTTGTGTTACCAACTAGCTCAGAGGTCACTGGAAACTTTCTTCTCTGCATAGGAAGTGATCAGCTTCCTTGGCACAGACAAGAAGGGATTCAGTTTTCCAACAACCGTGCAACATGACAACTTTGCTCCTCAGATCAAGAGTCGATCTCTAGGGTCGTGTGAAACAATAGACATAGATTTCACTCAGTCAGTCTAGTGCAGTTTACTTTCACAGTATGTAGAGAATAGAGAGACGGGCGTTTATCAATAAAGGGTTAACATTTATTGAACAGTCTTTCTTCTCGTACAAGAGAAATGTATTGCCACAATTGCAATAACTGTTATTATAAAAAGTACGTACAGTAAGATAAGTATTGCGAAATAGAACTGTAAAAGCATTGATATGGTTTCTTAGCCATACAATGGTTTAAAAGTAATAAAGCATATATACAGTCATATATACATTAGGCTAACATACTCAACTGGTGCTTCTAACTAAGCCTACCCCAGTGTGCCTGACCTAAGCCTAACACGTGAGAAGGGGAGTAAGTAAGTAGCTTAAGTTAAGTTGGTTTTGCCAAGGTTTGTTTCAAGAATTCTCGTCTAAGGGTTTAGTCAACACCATACCTCTGAATAGAATGATGGAGGATTGGTATCTCCTTCAGGGGTCTCTCTCGATATCCCAGTCACCCGCGAGGGTAAACCAGAAGCGCCGGGACTGGATTTCTCTGCACGAGAAAGGCAGCGGCTTCTCTCAGCGCGTCGAGGAAGGAGGGGTGACAGCGTCCGCGGGCAGCTGGGCTGGATGTCTTCGCAGAGGACGGCTGTTCAGCTCCTTAAGCGTACTGCACCATAGTTCGCGCTGTAGCGGCGATAATGGTAATCAGCAGCTTCACCACCACAGGATAGCAGGCTGCAGCGACAGAGTGCTAGTTTTTACCAACACAGGGTCATGCAGGCAGCTGGCATCAGCAACAGGTTCGCTCCATTGCTTAAGGCAACGTTGGTAATATTTATACCTGACAGGTGCCGGGTTTGACGCAAGTTTGCTGGACATAAGACGTCAATTAAAGATGTCACTAGGAAGTGACAGTTATCAGTTGCTCATTAGAGTTCCATTACTAATCAAAACATAGCAAGCGGGGATTTCCAGGTTTGCTAAGTTTTTATCTTGTTGAAGAACTCGGAGTGTTATCTAGGAATATCAGATAGTGACTACTGCTCTGTCATTGCACTAATTGGTCGCAAAGGAAGTAGCAGAGAGTCATGCTGGAATGTGGCTCTGTTCGTGTGAGGCCAGAGATGACTTTTCAGAAAATCGCACTTGAACGGTTATGCCAATATAGGGAATAAATGGATTTATAGCCGAATAGGGGCATAAGGTCACAGTATCGATCAGGAACCTAGATAAGCACGCAACAGATGATGGTGACCGTTCTTGAATCGCCATTGGTTGGCTCACGTGGTTCTTATTGATCAAGTGACTGGTTTTCGTACCAACAAGGGTGCAGCAGCTCGCTGTGGAACAAACGATGGTAGAGGGTGTAAATCAGTCTGACGCTGGTTCTTTCAGTTACCGGATGTTATGCACTGTTGCTCTTCCTCGTCTATGCGGCGATAGAACGGAAATAGGCACTTCTCAAGATTTAGCCACTGGGACAACTACCCACCTGTTTCAGTCCCTCCCCACCCCCATGATTGTGGTACTGGGCACGTGTTTTTAAACCTGTAGGAACAGAGTTTCTGTTGGGTCTGTGTCCCACTCTCTGCGCCCTTTTATAACTCCTAGGGGCAACTTCGCTTCAATAATGCAACTTTGTTTTGCAGTTTTGTGTGGCACAAACTCGAGCCGCAGGTATTAGCGCACTTTGCATGAGCACCACTTACCTTACATAAGGTAACATTCATGTTTTTGTTTTTAGACACAGAGGGGGAGATTTTCAAAACTTTTGCACTGGTTTAGCAATTTTTTATGTTGTTGCTATTTTCTTTCCATCGCAAAACTTGTTTTGTAGCGTGAAGCACTGCCTTGCGTTACTTTGCACCAAGTGGGCGTTACAAAGGCGGTGCTAACAGGAGAAATGCTTTCATTTCTATGTGCTTTACCGACTTTCCATTCGTGCTGCACGGTGCAGCATGTATGCAAAGTGGGAAAATCTTTGCATTGTGCCTTGCATAGAGTTTTGTACAGGAAGGGTACCTTATGCTACACTCATGCACACACCCGAGCACTGCGGCGCTAAGGTGTGTCCATGGTGCACAGCCGCTGAAATCAGCGCTGCCGCAAGGGAAAGGGGAGGAGAGTGCCACATCTCTGAAGATATAGCACTCTCCTGCTCCCTCCCTGTCATGCAACGCGGCGCAGCCTCGTATCTCTGCAGATATAGCACTCTCCTGCTCCCTCCCTGTCACGCAACGCGGCACAGCCTCGTATCTCTGAAGATATAGCGCTCACCTGCTCCCTCCCTGTCACGCAACGCGGCGCAGCCTCGTATCTCTGAAGATATAGCACTCTTCTGCTCCCTCCCTGTCACGCAATGCGGCACAGCCTCGTATCACTGAAGATATAGCACTCTCCTGCTCCCTCCCTGTCATGCAACGCGGCGCAGCCTCATATCTCTGAAGACATAGCACTCTCCTGCTCCCTCCCTGTCACGCGACGCGGCGCAGCCTCGTATCTCTGAAGATATAGCGCTCTCCTGCTCCCTCCCTGTCACGCAACGGGGCGCAGCCTCGTATCTCTGAAGATATAGCACTCTCCTGCTCCCTCCCTGTCCCGCAACGCGGCGCAGCCTCATATCTCTGAAGATATAGCACTCTCCTGCTCCCTCCCTGTCACGCAACGCGGCGCAGCCTCGTATCTCTGAAGATATAGCACTCTCCTGCTCCCTCCCTGTCACGCAACGAGGCGCAGCCTCGTATCTCTGAAGATATAGCACTCTCCTGCTCCCTCCCTGTCATGCAACGCGGCGCAGCCTCGTATCTCTGAAGATATAGCACTCTCCTGCTCCCTCCCTGTCACGCAACGCGCGCAGCCTCGTATCTCTGAAGATATAGCACTCTCCTGCTCCCTCCCTGTCACGCGACGCTGCGCAGCCTCGTATCTCTGAAGATATAGCACTCTCCTGCTCCCTCCCTGTCACGCGACGCGGCACAGCCTCGTATCTCTGAAGATATAGCACTCTCCTGCTCCCTCCCTGTCACACGACGCGGCGCAGCCTCGTATCTCTGAAGATATAGCGCTCTCCTGCTCCCTCCCTGTCACGCAACGGGGCGCAGCCTCGTATCTCTGAAGATATAGCACTCTCCTGCTCCCTCCCTGTCCCGCAACGCGGCGCAGCCTCGTATCTCTGAAGATATAGCACTCTCCTGCTCCCTCCCTGTCACGCAACGCGGCGCAGCCTCGTATCTCTGAAGATATAGCACTCTCCTGCTCCCTCCCTGTCACGCGACGCGGCGCAGCCTCGTATCTCTGAAGATATAGCACTCTCCTGCTCCCTCCCTGTCACGCAACGCGGCGCAGCCTCGTATCTCTGAAGATATAGCACTCTCCTGCTCCCTCCCTGTCAATCAACGCGGCGCAGCCTCGTATCTCTGAAGATATAGCACTCTCCTGCTCCCTCCCTGTCACGCGACGCGGCGCAGCCTCGTATCTCTGAAGATATAGCACTCTCCTGCTCTCTCCCTGTCACGCAAGGCGGCGCAGCCCCGTATCTCTGAAGATATAGCACTCTCCTGCTCCCTTCCTGTCACGCAACGCGGCGCAGCCTCGTATCTCTGAAGATATAGCGCTCTCCTGCTCCCTCCCTGTCACGCAACGCGGCGCAGCCTCGTATCTCTGAAGATATAGCACTCTCCTGCTCCCTCCCTGTCAATCAACGCGGCGCAGCCTCGTATCTCTGAAGATATAGCACTCTCCTGCTCCCTCCCTGTCACGCGACGCGGCGCAGCCTCGTATCTCTGAAGATATAGCACTCTCCTGCTCCCTCCCTGTCACGCAAGGCGGCGCAGCCCCGTATCTCTGAAGATATAGCACTCTCCTGCTCCCTTCCTGTCACGCAACGCGGCGCAGCCTCGCGGGGGGACTGCGCTACATTACACCACTTTTTAAAAAATCTCCCCCAGAGGGGTTAGGGTCAGATTTACTAAAAAGTCACGCAATGCAGCACGAAAACGTAATGCGCAACTTGGTGTGACAGGAGAGAGCAGGAATGCGCCAGATGTACTAAGATATTACACACTCCTGCTGAGTGCACCCCAGGGCCAACGCAGGCCCCCTACACCGAGGTGCAAGGGCATCTGCGTTACAACAGGATTGATTTTCTGCAGGTAGGGGGACTTTCCTCCACAAAAATAGTCCTCTAAGGTGTTTTCCTGTATTTGTGCGCAGAATGCAGCGAGCCTAGAATGAGGGAGTAACGAGGAGAAATAAACATCGTACTTCTCGTCACGCCGCACCTCACGTTTTGATGCATTCGAAGGTTTACTACTGTTAGTAAATCTGAGAGTGCACCAAAAACCAAGGTGTGGGAGCGCCCACGGGACGCCTCCTCAGGGCAGAGAAACGCAAGGCAGTGACTTACCCCACTTCAAATGACCTGGGCCATGTGACCAAGGCCGCGCAGACCACAAGGTGGCTTCGTAAATCTCACTAAAGCCCTTGTGCCGTGTGCCATGCAGCGAGACGAGGGCTTCGTAAATCTTACTGAAGCCCTTGTGCTGTGTGCCACGCGGCAAGACAAGGGCTTCGTAAATCTCACTGAAGCCCTTGTGGCGTGTGCCACGCGGCGAGACGAGGGCTTCGTAAATCTCACTGAAACCCTGGTGTTGTCGTGCGCCACGCGGCGAGATAAGGGCTTCGTAAATCTCACTGAAACCCTGGTGTTGTCGTGCGCCACGCGGCGAGACATGGGCTACGTAAATCTCACTGAAGCCCTTATGCCGTGTGCCACGCGGCGAGACTAGACTTCGTAAATCTCACTGAAGCCCTTGTGCCGTGTGCCACGCGGCGAGACAAGAGCTACGTAAATTTCACTGAAACCCTGGTGTTGTCGTGCCTCTTGCGGCGAGACATGGGCTACGTAAATCTCACTGAAGCCCTTGTGCCGTGTGCCACGCGGCGAGACTAGGGCTTCGTAAATCTCACTGAAGCCCTGGTTTTGCCGTGCGTCACATGGCGAGACGAGGGCTTCGTAAATGTCACTGAAACCCTGGTGTTGTCGTGCCTCTTGCGGCGAGACGAGAGCTTTGTAAATCTCACTGAAGCCCTTGTGCCGTGTGCCACGCGGCGAGACATGGGCTTCGTAAATCTCACTGAAGCCCTTGTGCCATGTGCCACGCGGCGAGACATGGGCTTCGTAAATCTCACTGAAGCCCTTGTGCTGTGTGCCACGCGGCAAGACATGGGCTTCGTAAATCTCACTGAAGCCCTTGTGCCATGTGCCACGCGGCGAGACATGGGCTTCGTAAATCTCACTGAAGCCCTTTTGCCGTGTGCCACGCGGCGAGACATGGGCTTCGTAAATCTCACTGAAGCCCTTGTGCCATGTGCCACGCGGCGAGACATGGGCTTCGTAAATCTCACTGAAGCCCTTGTGCCGTGTGCCACGCGGCGAGACATGGGCTTCGTAAATCTCACTGAAGCCCTTGTGCCATGTGCCACGCGGCGAGACATGGGCTTCGTAAATCTCACTGAAGCCCTTGTGCCATGCGTCATGCAATGGAGAGACATGGGCTTCGTAAATCTCACTGAAGCCCTTGTGCCATGCGTCATGCAATGGAGAGACATGGGCTTCGTAAATCTCACTGAAGCCCTTGTGCCATGCGTCATGCAATGGAGAGACATGGGCTTCGTAAATCTCACTGAAGCCCTTGTGCCATGTGCCACGCGGCGAGACATGGACTTCGTAAATCTAACTGAAGCCCTTGTGCCGTGTGCCACGTGGCGAGACAAGGGCTACATAACACTCACTGAAGCCCTGGTGTTGTCGTGCGCCACGCGGCAAGACCCGTGGGCTTCGTAAATCTCCCTGAAGCCCTGGTGTTGTCGTGCCTCATGCGGCGAGACAACAGCTTTGCAAATCTGGGCAAAGTGATTTTCCCAGAATCATTGGATGTTGAGCTGATGCAGAGACTCAAGCCTGGTTCCCCAGTTCCAAAGTCGGCAGCTCTGGCCTTAAAGCCACATCCTCTCCCACTGGAGAGCTGATGGTGTCAACTAGTTTTTTCACTAATCTCACTGGTGTTTGAAATCTGCTAGACGGGTGATGTTCGGAAGTCTGCGGGCTAGGTTTTTTTATTGTTTTTATTGTCACTTCAATAATTCTGCATGCGGCTGCTGGGGTGGGGCCTGGTCATTGAGATTGGGGGGGATGTGGGGGCGAGCCTCAAGGTTTCTGACAATCACGCTGGCATATGATGTTAACATACATTACATGACCAGGAGGGTACATGAGAGTGACTTATGGGGCAGTGGAAAGAGAGAGGATTGTGGATTGGTAGGGTTAATAAATGCAAGAAAACACAAGATTTTGTAAAAAATAACCAACATTTGTTAAGGATTTCAAGTAAGAGAGTATGTGCGCGCCTTTGTGTGGATGTAAAAATCTCTGCTGAAATCCGACAGACACCTCACCATACCTGTCTGAAAGCACTTGTACCCAACTATTTATTATAAAAGAATTTTTTTTGTGGGGTGTAACTCCCGAACACCCCCCTGAAGCTACGCCCCTGTTTGCGTGTTCTGTGTCCCCAGTTCTTTTGTGCAAAATGCAGCTACATACTTTTGCGAAAACTCCAAGATGGAAAACCTCAGACTGACAGTCCCATTCTTATGAAAAACTTTTTCGAGAAACCGTTAATTAAGGATAATTCCTTTCCACAAAGTTGTTAAGATTTTTATCAAAAAATCATTTGGGTTAGTGATACAATTATGGGCCTCAAAAATAAAAACATAATTTTAAAACAAAAGTCGTACAATTGACAAAAACATAAGAAGAATGAACAAAGAATTCAACAAAAACAGGAAAGTGGTTTGCTGATGTAGACTCAGCGCGTGTTGCGGCCATCTTTATTGTGGTCTCGCTACAGATACCCCAGAAGCCTGTCAGGGGCAGTATTGTATACGATACCGCACGCAGTCAACCCCTGCTCATGATTCGATGCCTTTCTTGTCAATCTCGGTTCCCTGCTTATGACTTTATTTATTTATTTTGAAGGTTTTGTATAGCACGAACAAGACCCTTGCGGGTATCAGAGCGCTTTACAAGGAAATTGTAGGTGATGGATATAAACAAAGAAATCATATAAGGTGTACTAGTACATAATTGGAAACTATTATGATGCAGTTACAGGATGGCAGATTTATATGCAACTATTTAAAAGAAAAATTTGAGTGTGGGTTATAAGATAAAACATATACATGAGAATACTATAATTTGCAAGCTGACAAATATGTACGAGTCTCTGTGAAGAGTTCAAGTGAAGTTGGCCATGAAAATCACTTTCACTTCTTTTTGAAGAATGCCGTGGATGGGTTCTGTCTCGTTTCTACGGGTAAGGCATTCCAAATCCTCGGAGCCATTCCTGAGAAGGTACTGTTGGAAGTTTTCTTCTTAGTAAATCGTTGAGGTTTCAGTGGAAGACCGGAGGAGCTGCTAGTGGTTCTGCTGCCACCCGATAGTTCTAATTTCTCCGCTAGGTATCTCGGGGTATTGTGATGGAATGCCTTGTGTGTCATACAGGCGATTTTCAGATGGATTCTGGCCGCAAAAGGAAGCCAGTTGAGGGCACGAAGGTCCAGAGAGATGTGAGAGTTCCTTTTAGAACCTGTGATGAGTCTGGCGGCTGCATTGATTGAGGCTCTTAGAAGGGCCGTTGTCGATCTGGGAAGGCCGCAGAGAGCGACACTCCCAAAATCCACTCTGGGGGTTACTAGAGCTTGAACTGCCTGTTTGAAGTCATTTGCGGGTATGAAGGGTTTCATTCGTCTCAGGGTGTTCCTCTGGAAATTGGCTCCTTTAGTTGCAGCGCTGATGTGATTTTGCATGTTAAGCTTACTGTCTAGAGTAATCCCTAGTGATTTTGCAGTCAATAATGAGAGGCTGACCGTCGAGTCCTGTTAGATGCTTCATCCACTCACGTATGATGGTAGTTTGGTTGGGGGGGGCGATTAGGAGAAATTCAGTCTTGAGAGTGTTGAGTTTTAAGTGGTTTTTGGCCAGCCAGGTCTGCGTTTTTTGTAGCGTTGAGTTGAGGGATTTGATGTCCTCAAGTGAGTGGCCCTTAATGTATGGTTAAGTGTTGTCAGCGTACATGTGGTAGTGGACGTTTGAGGAGTTAAGAATCTCTGTGAGTGGTTCCATAAACAGATTGAAGAGTGTCGGGGAGACAGAGGATCCCTGAGGTATTCCCAAAGAGACTGGGGTGGACTTGGATAGAGATTGATTGATCTGGAATCTTTGGGTTATATTTTGAAGGAAGGAAGTGAACCAGTTCAGAACTGTTCCCGATAGTCCCATTCTGTGTTTCAAGAGGTCAAGTAAATTGTCGTGTTTGACTGTGTCAAAGGCTGAGGATAGGTCAAGCAGGATTAGTAAACAGGCCTCGTTTTCAACAATACCGCTGCAAATGTGTCTAGTAGCTCTAGAGGTATTGGAAGGGATGGGTTGGATAAAGGACAATTTCTGAGTGTTATCTATGTGCAAAGTATTAGGGGGTGGAGCCGGGAGCTGGTAAGAATGGTGTTGGGAAATTAAATCTGACGATGATAGAGTATTTTTCCTTCTGATCCCTGCTGGCTTTCCACTCTGGTCTCTTCCCTGGAGGATAGCTTCTTTAAGCTTGCTTTTCATTGGCTAGGGACTCGCCTCTCTTGCTGATGTCATGGAACATATTTTTCTGTATTTTTTTATTTAGTTATTTGTCTAGTCCTCCCTGGAGGTGGATATCTTGGTTTCCAGTGCTTACTTGCATTCTTCTCTGTAACCCACATGACTTACCCGTGCTCTCCCCTTGTGATGCCCGTCAGTGACATGCCAGGTGCAGGACGGTGTCTTCATGATGCCTTGTCTCTCCCCGAAAGCCGTCCGTCCCGATGCTCCTCCGCTGCACACCAGGGGACGGAGAACGTCCTGGCTGATGCTGTGGACGTTGTGGATCCAACAAATAGCTCTTTAAAAAAAACACCTGATGCTCCTAGGTGCGATCAATGTAGAAACAGAGCTCTCTCATGGGATCCAAACGATGGAGTCTCCCCTCCTCGTCCAATGTATGGGATAGTGCAAAGAATGCCGGAAAGGCGATAGCCTGCCCGGGTGAAAGGCTGCTACCACTGTCATCAGAAAGGGAAGCTCAGGCCCTCAACGCCAGCTTATCTGGGGAGAATGTTGTATAAAGTACAGAAAGAGCCCGCAGCTCGCACACACACCGAGCTGACGTGATGGCAATCAGAAGGGCTGTTTGCAAGGTCAACGGGTCCAATGGACAGCTGTGCATTGACTCAAAAGATGTACACATTATAAAGGTACGAACCAAATTCAAGTCCCAATGCGGCATCACGAAGGGCTTTGGTGGAACAGAGTGTTTCACCCTTTCAAAAATCTCATCACAGCAGGTAATTTAAACAAAGAAGTCTGATCCATTGTTGGACAGGGACTCGTGGCGTGGCCCCACTCCTCCCGCATGGCGGGTCCCGGACTACCTCGACCCCTGTTCTACGACCAAGAGCGGCACCTTCCACCTTCCACGAGTGCCGCCCCTCCGGGCCACCCCCAGCTCTCCCCCGACGGAACTCGCCCTCCTCTCCTCAACTCTCCCGGCTGGCCCGGACCATTTCCCGAAACATTGTCTCCGGCCCAGCCGCCATCTTGGACCCTCCACGACCAGGCCTCATGGCCTCGGCCCGACCCCAGCCGCAGGCCCAGCAAAGCCCCGACATCGAGGCACCACGATCCGACCAGGGGGTAAAGAGACCACTTGGCGAGTCAATGGGGGAAGGAGTTTCGATGGTCCCCCATCCGCCTAGTTTCGATCGCCCACAGCCTCCCTGGGCGCTGGCTCCACCCCCCTGCTGGGTGTCTGGACTCGTACATCCCGGACCCCCCGACCTCCAAGTGCGAGGGTCCGGACATCAAAGGGCACCAGACCCATAACTGGGGCAGCTCCGGAGCAGGAAGGCAGGTGTATCCTGGAGTCGAGAGACACCGAGACGAACTCATCCTTGGAGTCCTGCTGGCGCTGCCACGGCTCATATTCGTGAACCATCCTTGGAGTCCTGCTGGCGCTGCCCGGCTCATCTTCGTGAACCATCCTTGGAGTCCTGCTGGCGCTGCCGCGGCTCATCTTCGTGAACCATCTTGGGGTCCTGCTGGCGCTGCCGCGGCCCCTACCAGAGAACCCTCCAGCTCGAGGATTGAGAGCTGTCCGCAAGATATCCCTGTACCAGACCGGTACCAAGACTGTCCCGCTACTCCCTTCCCACAAAGACTAAGTTCAAGGGGATCCTAGAATCCCATTTCTACTGTATCGTTACGATAACCTGCCAAAGAATACTGATAAAAGAGTTAAGAACCTATCTCTGTGTGGTGTCCATCTGTGGGGGGGGGTGGTTGCTCGTCCGTACGATCTAAGGAGAGGACCCTCGCCAGGAGGCCTCTCCCCCCTTGCTCGGCCGACCCTCAGGTTTCCCGTCTAACATCCATCAACCCCAAAAAAGAAGAAAGAGCAGAGAAATAGACTTTAATGGCGCCCAGCGCACCTCCACGCGGGGCCAGAGACCAGTGGCATAAGAAACATTAGGGCCCCCTCTGCAAAGTACATGCAGAGGGGCCCTGCCGCTCCGGATCCAGCTTAGAGTTCTCAGGCCAGGGACCGGCCAGAGCAAAGGGGCCCCCCAGATCTCGGCCCCCTCACCATGGGAGCTGCGGGGGCTTTTGTTACACCAGAGACAAAACAAACAATAACATCTCAGACATTGGCTTGCAGAGGGTCTGGTCTATCTGGCGGGTCCTGAACCAAGCCACAGATGAGTCCCAGTGCAGAAGGAGGCCTGGCTGCCAAGATGACAACAGCAGCTTCAGGACGAAGTTCATGTGAAATCAACAGACACCCCTCAATCTCTGCGCGCGCAGATGCAGGACCCTGCCCTCCTGCTGTGGCTGTCGATCCTGCAGAAGTGGCAGCTTGATTGGTAAGTTTAACTTAAGACAAAATCCTACCTTAAAACAAAATCCTAATTCAGGACAAAATCCTAATTTAAGACAAAATCCTAATTTAAGACTACTAATGCCTTCTGTGAATACCAAAAGTAGTAAGTTTAGTATTTTGTCGTAAGTTAGTTCTGTGAATCGGCCCTAAGAGACCAGTCCCAGCAGCCTCAGAGTTATCTAAACTGAAATCCAGGCCAAAGGCTGAAACACGAATATCCCAAACTCTCGACTCTGGGGGTTGGTGCTGAAGGGAGGGTACTCGTGTGGGGGGCTGCACAGCATCCAGACTGGCTTTGATGCAGTGAACCCCAGCAGTGTCATGAGGTTTGCAGTTGTCAGAAGGGGGTCTATGACTTGCTGGGGTGAGCCCGCCTTCAACAGCCAGTTGTTGGGGTAGAGGGGGGACTGGGACCCCTGGTGAGGGAAGGAAGCATGGACTCAGAGGAATGAATATTGAACGTGTTGACCAACCTCCCCCACACACACACATACCCCATACACACACACATACCCCCCCACACACACATACCCCCATATACACATGCATACCCCCTACTAACACATACCCCCACACACACACTCATACCCCCACACACATATCCCCCCAAACACACATACATACCCACACACACATACCCCCACACACAAACCCCACACACACATACCCCCCACACACATACCTCCCACACTCATACCTCCCACACACACATACCCCACCGAAACACACATACCCCCACACACATACCCCCACACACGTACCCCCCACACACACACACATACCCCCACACACACATACCCCCCACACACACACACCCCCACACACATACCCCCACACACATACCCACAAACACACATACATACCCACACACACATACCCCCACACACATACCCCACACACAAACATACCCCCACACACACGCATACCCCCATACACACATACATAACCCCTACCAACACATACCCCCACACACACACTCATACCCCCCACACACATACCCCCAAACACACATACATACCCACACACACATACCCCCACACTGCAGCACTGAAACAGCCCTGCTGCAAGTGATTGATGACGTGCTGAGGATCCTCGATTCGGGAGGGTCTTGTCTTCTAATTCTCCTTGGCCTTTCTGCAGCCTTTGACACTGTCAATCACAACACTCTCGTTAACACTCTTCAACAGTGAATGGGCATGGAGGGCACTGTGCTTAAATTGTTTGCTTCCTTTCTCTCTGATAGATCCCAAATGATCAAAATAGCGAACAGTCTTTCATCTCCTTCGGCGGTAGGTCAAGGTGTTCCTCAAGGCTCTATACTTGCACCCACATTGTTCAATCTCTATTTAGAACCACTGGGAAACCTCCTAAGCAAATCCGGGATTCACTATCATCTCTATGCAGATGACACTCAAATTTACCTCAAGGTTGCCTCCACCCATGATCTCGCTATCCTTAGCTCAACTGGATGTCAACTCATCAACTGATTCTGAATCCCTCCAAAACCGAATTCCTCCTCCTCTCTTCCCCACTCTCTCCTCCCCCGGTTCAATCATGGATGGATCAGTTGAATCTTCTTAACAATAAACCCATCATTGTCGACAGCGCAAAATCCCTGGGTGTCATACTCAACAAAAAACTCAATCTAATCTCCCACATCAATTCCATTGCAAAGTCTGCTCGTTACCAATTGCGCCTTCTTGGGGGGATTCGTCGCTTCTTCCCGGAGCATGACCTTAAAACCCTGGTCCAATCGCTGGTCCTCTCCAGACTGGACTACTGCAACTCTCTTCTTACTGGCCTCCCCAAATCCCACTTGTCCCCCTTAGATCTGTTCTCCATTCAGCAGCTCGTTTCATTTATGGGGCCAAAAGAAGCGATCACATCACACCGATGTTATCCACCCTCCGCTGGCTTCCCATCGAGGCTAGAGCCATCTACAAGACTGCTTGTATCACCCACAAAGCCTTGCACTCCTCCTCTCCGCGCTACCTGGCGAATAAACTGAAACTCTCTGGAGGCTCTAGACCATCACGAAATGCGGAAAATTTACTGCTTGAACCTCCCACTTTCAAGAAGGAAAGATCGAAGGCCCAATCCTTTTCACCCAACGCAGTGAGAATCTGGAACTCACTTCCGCCTCAGCTCCGGACCACCGCCTCCTCCCAGGCCTTCAAAATGGACCTCAAAGTTCTCCTCCTCCAAAGACACCTCCAAAAGTAATTTCACGCCCTCTCTATTATCTGAAGGAAGACCTCCCATTATTGAAAACTCTATTCTCCATGTCTATGGAAGTGCCTTCCCAGTGTGTTCTTGTGGTTGGAGTGTTTGCCATTTATTGCAGTATTATCAGTGTACCTGTGTTTGGTACTGTTTTGTAACATGCACACGTCACTTTTCTCTTGTAACAAACTGTTTGCTCCTCTTACATTTCGTTTGCTTTCGATACTTGCACAAGTGCCACCATTGCCAATGTAACGTTTGTTCTTGTGTTTGAGTGTCCTCCATTTATTGGAGCATTAAACCTCTACTTATACTTTGTACGCTTTTGTAACCTGCACACTTGTCACTTTTTCCTCCTGTAATGCACCGTTTGCTCCTCTTGTATTTGTTTGCTCACGATTGTCACTTTTGCCTCATGTAACGTAACGTTTGCTTTTGTAATTTGTTCACTTGTAATGTTCTCTTGTATCATCATCATCAAGTCAACTTTATTTCGGTTTGTTAATGAACCATAAAAGTACATAACAGTTAAAAAAAAGGAATACATTTACAACTCATCCAATGCATTGTAGATCTCAATTAGCATATTTACAGTAATCGGTTGACGTGCGGTTATAATATAACAATAAGAACATAACAATAGGATACAAAAACTAAGAAATTTCCTTTAAAACAGATAAAAAGCTAATTATTACTAAGACAGAGGCATCCACCCACAATAAGCGGGTTACTACACATGGATCAGTCTTCGTCTAGTTAACCACATCGAGAACAAGAATTTGGAAATAGCAGTAACTATCAATGCATCAGTATCAGTTTTTAAAATTCTAAAATAGTCTATATAGTTCCTCAGTCCTAGGTTAACACATAACTGTATAATCCATTTTTTCCTGCTGACAGAATAAGCAGGACAAAACAAAATTACATGGATTAGAGATTCATTCGGATCATTACAACCTGGACAAGGACGAGCTAAACCCAATTTCCATTTATCAGAATAGGAATAGAGGGGTAATGTACCATATCTGAATTGTAGAAACAATTTTTTTGCTAAGACAGGTTCTATAGCATCTAACTCTTTCTCAAAACTGTAAACATTCTTAAAGTGCAAGAAACTGTCGGTGAGACTAGATGGCCTGGCTGTTCGAAAGACCTCTTCAAGGTTATGATGTTTTATAGACTCAGCCAGGGTTCTCTTTGAGATAGATTTGCATGTGTCCTCCGGATTAGACCAGAGATTCTCCATGCCGATCTTGGACGCATGCCCCCTTATAAAAGATAACCACTTTATCCTCCCCACACCCGGGCGAGCCATGACTATTTTTAGTTCTTCTCTATAACACTCAAGCTCCGGGACACTCCACAGTCTACGCCAGTAAAGAAGCGGGCGTGAGGCAATTACTTCTGCAATTGGCCTCAGATTTGTATCCAGCCTTAGTGGAACTAGGGGGGTGTTAGTGGGTAAGGAGAGCAGTTGTCTAAGGAATTTGTTCTCTGTTATACTAATCTCGTTCGCTGGACAATGGCCCCAGAGTTCTGCCCCATAAAGGGTAGAAGATCTGGTTTGTACCTTGTATATTTCCAGCGGTACACTGACCAGCTTGTGAACACAAGATTTCTGCACTTTAAGGATACCCCCCATAGACTGAGAGAGGGTCAGATTAGCCTTAGTCATTTGGGTTTCCCAACTCATTCTATCATTTAATGTCAGTCCTAGATAGGTAAAATGGTTTACCCTTTCCAGGGCTCGTCCATCCATAGTTGGACAAGGGCAATTAGTTGTAATGCCATTAAACACCATGTACTTAGTTTTGTCTATGTTTATTACCAGATTCCTGTCCCTACAGAATTTGGTAAATTGATCTAACACCCGCTGCATCCCCATAGGTGTTTTTGAGAGTAGCAGGGTGTCGTCTGCAAACATCAGTGCAGGAAATTTACCACCAGCTAAGTTAGGAGCATCACTGTTTTGGACACTAGTTAAGTCATCAACAAGGCCATTTAAAAAGAGGGAAAATAGCGTAGGGGCCAGTACACATCCCTGCCTAACTCCCTTCTCAATGGGAAAATCTCTTGTTAGCTGGCCATTTTTGCCATAGCGAACTTTTGCATAGGTGCCGTCATGGAGTCTTTTGAATTGGAGACATAGATAGGGTGGTACCCCATTGTTGTTAATATGCTCCAAAGTTGATTTCTGTCCACCATATCAAATGCGGATTTTAAGTCCACAAATGTCAGGTAGAGGCTCCCCCCTTCCATCACCACATGCTTCCAGTAAAGAACCTGGAGCCGTAGTAGTTGGTCAATGGTCGAGGTTTTGGCACGGAACCCTGCTTGCAAGTGGGAGAGGATGTTGTTCTCACTAATCCAATCTTGCAAGCGTTGCAAAAGCAGTTTGGCATAGATTTTTTGAGTAACGTCAATTAGACTAATTGGTCTATAATTTGACGGGGCCAGCGGAGAACCCTTTTTGTAAATCGGAATTATTTCGGCCCCCAGCCATGTGCTAGGAAGCTCTTGGCCGTCAAGAATGGCATTAAATATGACGGTCAAGTAGGGAACCCAGATCTTCGGCTCATCTCTAAAAAGATCACCAGGGATCTTGTCCAGCCCAGGGGCCTTATTACTTTTTAACCCTTGAACTGCAAGGGTCACTTCCGACATAGTAAAGGGAGGGGTGGGGCATTCTAGACTCGGTCTCAAAAGCGTTATAGGGGACAGATTATGGGCGGAAGCGGTGTTAGAATAGAGATCACCAAAATATGCACACCAAGCTTCCTCGGCTATATTGGGATCAAGTTTTACCTTCCCTTCTGCTTTCCCTGTATGGACCAAGTTCCAAAAGGTTCGGGCGTCTTTCGCTATTAACGCTTGTTTAATGGCCTTCCATTTCTCTGCTTCCCATTCAGATTTTGCATGAGAAAGGAGATTCTTATAAAAATTCCTTGCGGCCAAAATATTAGCCCTATGGCCTGATTTGATGGCAGAAACTAGGGTGGTCTTCGCCTTCCTGCAAGACTGATTGTACCAGGAATTTGTGGTACGTGCCTGTCCATTAATACATTTTACAGGTTTAGAAAAACTAGCTGCTAGGGTCAGCATCAGTTCTTTATGTATAGCTAGACATTTAACATCATTGTCAGGATTGGAAGCATTTTCATACAATAAATTTAGATGCTCAAACTGGGGAATTACGCTTTTATACAGTGATGCCAGGTTATCTGGGGACGACTTAATAGAAGACCAACGGATTTTTTTACCGCCCTGTGTGATCCTAATCGCACCAGAGACCAAATTAGCCGCTTGTTGCTCCCCATCATAATTTGGGACATCCAATTCCGCAACCAATGGATAGTGATCGCTTTCGACGCGATCCGAGATGTGGAAACATCGAATCAGATGCCATACAGACATACTAACCAACAAATAATCTATTGTTGACGAGTGACCCATTCCATTATAGGTACTTTTGCCAGGGCTATCCCCCGGAAAGCGGCCGTTGCAAGCTCTAAGTGAGAAGGTATATGTCAGTGAGGTGAGCTGCATGGCCATTGAAGTCCAGTTTTTAACTGGATAGATGTTTGGGGGTGGAATCCGGCAGGCGTCATCCTCGTCTGCTGTTAGCTGTGGGACACCCATGAGTGGTTCGAAATGGCAATTAAAATCCCCGCCTATTATCACCTTGGTATCAGTTGAAAAGCTATTTAGTAGGGCAGTTAAGGACTCTAGGACATGAGAAACTGTACCACCCAAAACCGGACGTAAATAGATGTTAATAATCGCTATTTTGGGTGTGTTTCTACGGGTCAAAAGAATACACAGAATATCACAAGAATTGGTGTTAATTCTTTTGGCCAAGAACCCAAGATGAACAGCCACCCATATGGTCAATCCACCGGATGGTCTGCCCCTAGGGCCTTTGGTTGCGGGCTCGGCATAAGTTACAAAGCCCAGCCCGTGCTGAATAGTCCTAGCCCATGTCTCTTGAAATAAACAAATACCATGATTGTCCACATACTCGCACCACTCCAGGTTCTCTAGTTTCACCACCAACCCCGCCACATTCCAAGATAACAATGACAAATTTTCATTATTGGAACACAGTTGATCAGCTGGCTTGCCTGAAGGTATAACAAGTTCCACATTGGAATCACCCACTTCTAGACTCATCTGTTTCTTCGGGATCACATAGTTGGTTACAGCGCAATTATCATCATCTGTACTAGAGGGAGAACCACCACATTGAGGAACTGTAAATGTGCAGCTCATCCTACTCTGTGCATTCTCCTCCAATAGACCCCCACCCCCAACACTGGAATCTTTGGCAGGTACCTTTGCTGGGAGTCAATCGCAGCCATCAAGGCCAGAGATGGCTCCATATCTATTCGAGGTTTCCAGAGGAGTAAAAGGAATCAAGTGGTCCATATTTCTATTCCGCTGGAAAAACTCATGCCCCACAGGATGTTGGTTGCGTCCGTTGGAAGGGACTAAATTCCACGCTAAATTATTCCTAGGAGGGAGAGGCATCTGCGGGTGGCACGTGTAGTTGTTGTTTGGAGGCAAATGGATGTTCCTAATGCCATTGGGATCTGGGACCCCCCCTGAGAAAAGAGCAGGAGTCACATGCGACCTTGGATAGAAGTAAGTTAGGTCGTATGGGACGATAGCGGTGTTCGAATTCATAGGGGGGGCCTGTTAATATAGCCCCAACAGCTACTGGGTTCCTAAAATTAACAACAACTATATCACCCTCAATGTTCTTTTCCCTTGAGCCCAGCCAAGGCAGGCGTCTAACGTGGACAATCTCCCCATCGATGTAGTATGGGAGTGGTCTATTTTGCCCCAACCAATGTAGGATCTTGTTCTTAAGTTGGGGATGGCCCTCCTTCCTGCCCGCCTCTAGTGGGGGGACACCTGTAAGTACAACTACAAAAGGTAGCGACTCTGGGGGCAATTCTACATTGGGTCCATAGGGAGTACCGTTAGTGGGCCTTAAAAACCTCCCCCTGTTCGGGTACTTGGTCTTAGTACTAGGAGTAGCCTTTCTCATCTGCGCTTCTATTGGAACCTGGTCAGCGGATTTTGTTACTATTTGACTAGGAACCTGGGCCTGTTGAGAAGCCAAGTTTTTCTGCTGGTTATTGTTCAAGGACTTACTGATTACAGTAGTTGTCTGAGCAGAAATCGTTGGCATATCTACAATAACCTGTTTTTTACTAGCAAGATCTTTAACAGCTCTGTTGTTGCCACTATTGGAAGCGTTTGGGGCCAAAGTATTAGATACAGAAGCTGCTATAGGCTGTGGTAGAATAGTCGGCACAGGGGTAGGTATTAAAGAGGTGATAGGAGCACTTAATTTGGCATTAAACAGAGCCTCCAAGTTGCCTAGTCGGTGCTCAACCCTTTTTAGAATATCCAAAATGGGGAGCATAAAGGACCTAAGCAACTGCTCGACTGTATTCTGCTCCGTGATAATGGGGGGAATAGTCACTAGGCTTGAAGTAGTAACGGCCTCTACTTGCTTCCCTCGAGTATTACCAAGATGTAAACTGGCAGAGTCTGGGGTTGGTACCACTATAGGTACTGTATCAGTCAGTGCCGAAATTTTGGGTGCAAGTACACCAGAGGTCTTAAGTTTAGATGTCTTGCCAAACTCTGTATGACTAAGCTTACCCCTTTGGGGTACTCCTAACCCCCTCCTTTTTTTTGTGGGCGGAGGGCCGAATGTTTTAGGGGTAACGCATGGTCTACATTGCCTTTTCGGCTGCTCCTTGGGTAGTTTACAAGATACATTGACCACATTTGGGGACGAACTAGAGGCGGGTGGAAGCAAAGCTATGGGAGTAAGTGGAGGAGCAGTTGAGAGATGAACCGTTGATAGTGGAGTGCTTCTAAGCAATAGTGGAAATCCGTCCAGTGACAGAGGATCATCCAGTGGTGTATCAGTAATAGTGGTAGGCAAAATAGGTGGGGAGGCCAAGTCAATTAAAGGTCTATTTTTTAATGACTCAATGGAGCGGCGTCGTTCAATCCTGCGTTCGGATAGTGAGTCATCCTTCTCCGAATCCACAACACCCCTAGTAAAGTAATTGTCAAGTGTCCTTTTACTAGTTCCTGCTGTGCCAGAGTTCTCAAAGTTAGCCGCCATGGAAGAGGGCCTACCTTACGCTCTGGGACTGAAGATGATAGAGGGGTGGCCTATCCCGTCCTCGGGCGTCCCCGGACGGCCACAGACGGTCCCGCCCTTGTCCCGGGCTTCTCCCGCGCGCTCCCGCGCGGCGGGAGTGATGGTTCCTTTATGTAGGTATCCAACCAGCTACCAGGGGGCGTGGCCGGCAGGGAGAGCAGCCCAGCTGGAGTAGGGGCTCGCGGGGACTCCTGGTCCTCGGAGTCCACCGCTGTGCTCGTAGCCCTGCCGGTTGCTCTGGAACGATGCCCCTTCGCTGACTGGAGAAAGTGCTGCACGCCGCGAAGCGGGACCCGCGCAGCGGGTCCGGCGAGGGGTAGCGGCTGCAGCAAGGTCACTGGCTTCCTCACTCAGGTGAGAGGTGCTTCATGCAGGGTCGGCAACAGAATCTCTTGTATCATTACTGTTCCTGTTGTGAAGCCTCTGACGCCTTCGGGTAAAGTCCGCGCTATATAAAAGCCCATTTAATAAAAATAAAAAAATTAAATAAAATAAACATCACTCCCCCCCACACACACACCCTCAATCTTGGTAGGACAGGATGGCTGAGGCCTGTGCAGAGCAGGGAGCACAGACTCTGGTGTTTGCCGAGGTGGGGGGGGGGGGGGGGGGTTAGGGAGGGGGAGGGCAGCCAAGGCCCGGCAGACAGACCCCCACGTGGTGCTCGCCCCCAGGGCAGGTGCTGACGTCAGGGCCTGGGGTGAACTGGGGTGACCTCGCACGCTCAGGGGATGTTGATTTTGACAGTGTCTTGTCAGTTGTGCTTCAGACCAAGAACGGACGCCCCCCCCCCCACCCCACCCCAGGGGGGTATCCTCCTTTCATGGAGCCCTGAGCTGCCGCCGGCCAGCACGGATCCAGGGGCGGCTGCGGAGGCCAAAGCGTGGGAGAGTCAGGAAATGTGCCCAGGATCACACCGGGCGTAAGAGCGAGAACTGAGATCAGACTTGTATCTGTGGACACCTCTGGACACCTTTGGCCCTGCCTTGGATTATGGGGTGTGTGTATCCCCGGGAACCCTTCCAGTGCCTTACACTCACACTTCAATGACTGCAGTACCCTGGCCTGCACTCAAAACCAAAACACGCACGACCAGGCCACGTCATCACTGTGCACAGAACAGGCAGAGCTCTGACACCCGCCGTGCACTGTTGCATCACAGGATAGAGGTGTGACACGCGGCAGCAGTGACAGCTTCACACACACGAAGAGACAGGGTCAGCACAAGCACGGGAACTTCACCCACACACAGAATATCTACAGCACTTAAATGGCGGCGCAAGTGCCACTCACATGGAACACACAAAAGGCGATGGAAAGACTTCTTGAAATGTGTCCAGCAACTGGCAATCGCCCGCAATGCCGGTCAATGCAAACATTCACCACATTCACAAAGATCTGGGTTTAATCCACATTCTTTTCCTCGCCACACCACCACAGTTTGACCCTGTTCCTTGTGGATCAGCCCAGCCCCGCTGCCAGGCCAGGTCCTCCCCGGACTGAAACAGGGCCGGTTTCGGGGTAACACCCCTCTTCAGCCAGGCTATCTTGAATCCAGTGGTGTAGTGAGCACGAGACCCATGTCTGGGCATACCCTTCCGACTTAGGGCGACATATGCAAAAGAAACAATTGATGGACGGAATGCTGGACAATGCAAACACTCACCCCCGGTCACACAGATCTGGGTTTAATCCATCATTCTTTTGCTCACCACATCACCCCAGTTTGGACCCAGCCATATGCAAATCAGTCTTGACCCTGTGCCTCATGGGAACAGTCTAGCCCGAACTGCCAAGCCAGGTCCTCCCTCCCAAGCAGGGTCAAGACTAATTTGCATATGGCTGGGTCCAAACTGGAATGGCATGGCGAGCAAAAAAACAATGGATTTGTTCACCCCAGTACAGATCTCTGTACTGGGGTGAATGTATGACATTGTTCTGCATTCTGTCCATCACCTGTGGTTTTTGCATTTGTCACCCCGAGTAGGACGGAAATGCCCAGACGTGGATCCCTTGCTCACTTTGCCATTGGAGTCAAGCTAGCCTGGCTGGAGGGGGTGAAACCCCGAAACTGGTCCTTGGAAGCTTGTTTCCAGTCCAGGGAGGACCTGGCTTGGCAGCTCGGACTGGACTGTTCCCATGAGGCACAGGGTCAGACTGATTTGCATATGGCTGTGTTCAAACTGGAATGGCATGGTGAGCAAAAGAACGATGGATTTCGGCCCAGATCTCTGTACTGGGGTGAATGTATGACATTGTTCTGCATTCTGTCCATCAACTGTTGTTTTTACTCTCGCCCACAGTAGCAACCCAACCCATCATTGTTTTGCTCATCATCATCATGGTATTTTAGTTTAGTGTTCCGGTCAGGGAGAGCCTCGCTTGTCAGTTCGGGCTGGACTGTTCCTATTACAGATGATCTAGAGTTATTTGCATAAGGCTGGGTCCAAAGGTGGCATGCTGTCCAGAATAACAATGGATTGGGATGCGGCCCGAGTAATTATTACCTGTGGCTGACATTAATTCAACCATTCAACGAGGTGGCATTTCTTGTGCAGCACCAATCAGAGGAATTTTCTAAGTGAATCTGTCTCTTGGGGTCACTCTCGACCACCTTTCTTACAAATCACAGTCAGTGGCCCACATGTAGTGGCAGATTCCGGGAGCTCTGGGCAGGAGGCAGGTGTCTTACCACACATCGTGGCAGCACACATCTTCACCTTGGTCACACTGCCACACCTGTAGTGAAAGATTCTGGGAGTTCTGGCAGGCTGCAGGAGTCTCACGACATGTCCTGGCAGCACACATCTTTACCATGGTCACAGTGGCTCACCCGTGGTGGCGGATTCCGGAAGCTCTGGGCACACTAGCCGCCAGACTCCACGACGCCGGCATCCAAGGAAAGACTTTAGACTGGATTCGATCTTTCCTCCCAGGCAGAACACAAAGAATAAGACTCCCGCCATTTCTCTCCGAACCCACCGAGATTTGACGCAGAGTACCCCAAGGATCCTCACTCTGCCCCACGCTCTTCAACATCTGCATGGCCCTCCTCGCAACCATCATCAGAAAACACGGACTCAGCATAGCATCCTAGCCGACGACACCCAGCTCATCCTCTCCCTCACCAACGAACCCAACATCACCAGACACAGCTTCCTGGAAGGAATGAAGGACGTTGCATCCAGGATGAGCAGCAGCGCCTGAAGCCTGACTCAGAGAAAATGGAAGTCCTCATCCTCGGATCCTCCTCCTCCGCATGAGACAACACCTGGTGGCCCCCTGCCCTCGGAAATCCACGCAATCTCAGGGACCACACCCACAACCTTGGCATCATACTTGACTCCTCACCCACCATCAACTGCCAGATCAACGCTGTGTCCTCCACGTGCTTCAACACCCTCTGCATACTCCTCAAGACCTTCAAACGGATCCCCCGACTCCAGGAAGACCATCATCCCCGCACACATCACCAGCAGGCTGGACTATGGCGGAATCAACAAAACACTCCTTCGCAAACTCCAGACCGTTCAGAACGCTGCAGCCAGACTTGTCCTCAGCATACCTCCACATGACCACGTAACCCAGCACCTCCGTGACTTCCACTGGCTCCCCGTCGAAAAGAGAATAACCAAACTGCTCACACACGCCTACAATGTCCTTCATATACCAGACCCCATTACCTCAATGAAAGAATCTCCTTCCACGCCCCCAAGAGAAACCGCCGCTCTGCTGACCTAGCCTCGGTTCGCCGCATCCACAGAGCCAGAACGGGAGAAGATCCTTCTCCTACATCACGGCCAAGACCTGGAACAAACTCCCCCTCAGCATCAGACGAAGTCTTAGACTGCATCGGTTCAGAAAGGACCTCAAGACCTGGCTTTTTGGATGACCCCATAGCTTCCCAAACTCCCCATCAGCGCCTTGAGACCCTCACAGGTGAGTAGTACGCTCTATAAACCCCTGATTGATTGGTTGATTCATTGATTGATTGAAGGGAGCCAATATCTTATGATATTCGGTAGTGCCGTGTGATCCTGGGTGACTGTGAGAAGGGAGCCGATATCGTGTGACACACAGTGGTGCCGTGAGAGTTGTTGCATCGAGATGTGATGCTTGGGTTATGTTATATGGATTTGTAGAGCGCGACTTATCACCCGTGGGGTGTCCAGACACTGATATGGGGGATTGTACACAGTGCAGCGATAAACTGATGTTGTTAACTCCCCTGATCCGTGCACTGCAGGCGTTGTGCATACTGCTGTGGGTGTACAAATGTCTGATTATGCTAATCTGGGGTGCATACAGCAAGCAGATGTCCCTATCTCGTGTGTGTGCTGTCTGTACTACTGTGCTTTAAATTCACCCCAGAGCAGGTCAAGGTGTGTGTACCCTCAGCTCACTTCAGGGTGCACAGCATTGAATGTTCACCAGTACCAGTGCACAGTCCATCCTGTACAGTAGTGTCATGTCCATGACAATTTCAACATATTTAATTTATTTTTTATACTAGAACACATTAGCAGTTCTGTTACAGGGTTAGTATAGGTTGTACCATGTGCAGCTTGTACATCAGTGTATTGAAAAATGATGTCATGTTTGTTTAGCTAACCCCACATGACGATAGACAGGCAGAAAAAGGCAGAAAACAAAGGGGGAAAGAAGAGGCAGGAGACAGGCAAGAAGAGTTACATTTCTTGTCAATGACATCTGACATTCTGTGGGATGTTGGCACTCATGTAGGCCGTTGTTGGTAGGGTTCCCCCTTGCGGCAGGCCCGAGAGGGCGACATTGGTTGCGACCAGTTAAGTACAATCTCTGTGGTGCGTCCATAGGGGGGTACCAGGTTGTGTACCGCCGGTATATCTTATTTTCATGGAGGTTCGTAAGGTACGTGTCAAGAGGTGTCCACATCCTTCTGGATGCCGGTTTCCAGGGTGAGTTCTGCAGTGCGATGTTGTCCACTCCTCTGAGATGGGCGATCCAGTTGATCCAGCCTTTGTAAGAAGTCTTACTTGTGTCTTTCCAAATGGCGAGGACCATTCTCACTGCTGCTGTCAGAAGCAGGTCTAGTAGGTCTTTATCGGGTTCAGATCTCAAGTCTGTGCACATAAATGCCATGGTTAGGGTGGAAAATTCTTTTGGTAGCGTACAGTCAAACAAACCATTTATAAAAACAAACATTTTCTCCCAGAATGTTTTGAGTATTGGGCAATGAAAGATCAGATGTGCGAAATCCCCTGTTTCCTTGTTACCGTTCCAACATAGCTCGCCATCCCTGAGGTCTCATGAGAATGAACGGGCCGGGGTCCAAACAGCCTTGTGTCGCAGCCAGCATTTTGTTTGTGAGAGCACGGGGAGATCTTATTACGTGAGGCCGAGCCCCATAGGGTGGAGCCTTCTTGTTCTTTATGTGTGGCTTTTACTTGTTTAGCCCAATAGGCAACAGTCTTGTCATTAAGTTTAGAGGATTTTGGGCGGAGGAGTTTGTAGAGCTGTGAGACCTGGTGCCCCAATTTATTAATGTTCGACACAAATCGGGAGATTGAGGGCTGCGAGGCATATGATTTGGCTTTTGACAGGGCCGGTCTGATTTTCAAAAAATTATAGAATTCAATGTCAGCTGGATAATATCTTGACTTGAGGTCTGTGAATGTAATAGGGTATGTTTTGTTTTCTAGTTGGTAAGGGTAGTGGATACCTTTCTCAATCCATGTATCGAAGGCTAGGCTTTTCACTTTATACAAAATCTTTCTATTGGCCGGGAGTGATTCCATTTTAGAACCTTCGATGCTATTCGCCAGCTTCTTATCTGCCTTCGGTAGCGCGATTTTTGTATTTTTAAAGATGGACTTGGAGGTGTGGGGGTATGGTCTATTTGCTGTTAGTAGAGCCAGGGGGCTTAGGCTATTCAGGATGGCCCTCTCTACCTGTAGGACACCGGCGTTTAGCCGCTATGGGGTGATATCCAATATGAGCCTTGTTTTGCCAGACAGGCTAGCTGGAATATTCTGAAGTCTGCTAGATTTATCCCTCCTTGGTTTTTATCTAGTCTTAATTTTTTGATACTTATCCGTGCTTTCTTCCCTCGCCAGAGGAATTTAGAGATCAGCATGTCAACTTTGCGGTGGAATTCACCTGTGAGGAGGAGCGGAAGCATACTGATCAGATAGTTCATCATTGGGGTGATCACCATTTTAATACTTTCAATTCTACCCCACCACGTTATGAATTTTGGAGACCAGAGGCCCGATTCACAGAACTAACTTAAGACAAAATCCTAAACTTACTACTTTTGGTATTCACAGAAGTTAGGATTTTGTCTTAAGTTTTTCTTAAGACAGACTTAAGTTAGGATTTTGTCTTAAGTCTCTCTTAAGTCTGTCTTAAGACAAACTTAAGACAAAATCCTAACTTCTGTGAATACCAAAAGTAGTAAGTTTAGGATTTTGTCTTAAGTTAGTTCTGTGAATCGGCCCACAGGAGTCCAGAAGTTTCTTAATCTTTTCTAGTAGTAGTTTGTCATTCTGATGTAGCGTGTCAATTAAGTCGCTACCAAAATGTATACCTAGGTATTTGATGTAGCCTACTTGCCAGGCTAGGCCCGACACCCCCAGGATGTCTCTTGTGCAGTGAATATTTAGTGGTTTGCATTCTGACTTATCTCTGTTTAGTTTATACCCTGAGAACCCGGAATATTTTGCTATCGTATCCATCAGGGCCGTTATTGATGTCTTTAGTTGTTCAGTTACTATTAGTATGTCATCCGGATTGGCGGCTAATTTTATTTGAACGCCATTGATATCAACCCCTTTCATGTTCGTATTCAACTTGATATCTTGGATAAGGGGTTCCAGTGCAAGTAAAAATAATGAAGGGGGTAGTGGATATCCCTGTCTAGTACCTGGTTGCAGTGTTAAAGGCTCAGAGAGTGACCCATTAATGACGATACGGGTTGATGGCTCCCTATACAGAGCCATAACCATCCGTATATATCCCGCCCCTAAGTTGAACGATTGCATGCAGCTTTCCAGGAAAGCCCAGGAGACTCTATCAAAGGCGTTCTCTGCATCTAATGCGATAGCTACTGTCAGTTCAGATTTAGTGGCCGAGGAGTCGGGTGTTGTCATTAGACATTCGAGTCCTTAGGAATCCAACCTGGGAGTGCTTATTAGTTTGGGGAGAAAAGAGTTGAGTCTGACTGCCAGTATCTTAGCATATATTTTGCAGTCCACGTTGATAAGGGATATGGGTCTGTAGTTTTTTGGTGACAGTTGATCTTCCCCTCCTTTGGAATGACTATTATGTTAGCTTCTGACATAGTTTGTGATACTGCCCCCCTAGACGATGAGTGGTTAAAAACGTGTTTCATGGTTGTTTTCAGCTGATCTAAGAAGGTCTTGTAGAAAGCGTCTGTAAACCTGTCCGGCCCGGGGGCTTTGTTTTCTTTCAGTGTTTTGACTGCCATTTCAATTTCTGTATAGTTGATTTCTTGACCTAGCCTAAGTGTATCCTCGGTGCTTAGCTGCGGAAACCCGAGTCTATCGAGGTACTTTGTACACTCCTCTAAATTAAGGTTCTGATTGTTTTTGTAAAGTTCTTGATAGAACTCTTGAAGGTCTCGAGGATGTCTTTGTGTCTTGTGTGGGTTTGGTTGTTAGAGTCTGTGATGGAAGAGATGGCAAACTGGTTGCGTTTGTGTTTAAGATAGGAGGCAAGGAGTTTCCCTGCTTAATTGGCTTCACAAAGGTTGAGGGCTTTGTATTTATTAATCCACAGTCCTGCCCTCTCACTCAGGATTTTGTTGTATTCGTACCTATTTTGTGTTAACTTTGCGAGGATCTTGCTGTCCTGTAAGGACCTTGCATGGGCCATTTCCAATCTCTTGATCTCCTGCTGCAGCTGTGTTAGTCTCAGGTTTGTACTCTTGTTTATTTTTGTCTTAATTTCATTTATTGTGCCTCTGATGATCGCCTTCAGGGCATCCCAGAGTGTGATTGTGCTAGTCTCCGGGGAGTCGTTGTGTTTGAGGTAGTCTTTTATGGCCTCCTCAATATTTTTTTTGTTTGCAGGGTCTGAAAGTACATCCCTATTAAAACGCCATCTCCGCCGGACGGCTTCATTGTGACACCCGCTCAGTTTTAGGCTAATACATGAGTGTTCTGATAGTAGTCTTGGTGCTATGTCTGAGTGTTCGATTAGACGTGTCTGAGACCCAGAGATTAGTATATAGTCTATCCTGGTGTAAGAATTGTGTGGGTTGGAGTAGAATGTGTAGTCTCTGGTCTCCGGATGTTGGAGGCGCTATGCATCCTTTAGGTTACATTTTTTTGCAGATTTTCCGGAGTACAGCATGTGAGTTCAAAGGGTGATATTGACCGGAGGGTTGTCTGTCCGTTATGTGGTCCAATGGGATGTTAAAATCCCCTGCTAACACCACGAGGTTGCTTTGGGGGAAGCTATCTAGCGTGCCTAACATCTCAGACCAAAAGGATGGCTCGTCCGCGTTGGGGCCGTATATGTTTTCCAACTGGATTAGCTCCTCCCCCTTTCTCAAATGTGTCACCAGAAGTCTGCCCTCGCTATCGTGGGACTGTGAGTCTAGTGTAATGTTGGATCTTTTGGATATCAGTGTCATTATCCCTCGTTTCTTTTTCTCGGCGGGCTATCTGTGGGATCCAGTTACCTCTCACTAGTTTTGCATCCTCCAGGGATAGTTTGGTCTCTTGTAGCAGGATTATATCGCCTTTAGTTTAAGCTAGGTAGCCTATAATCTTCCGGCACTTAATAGGGTGGTTAAGACCTTTGACATTGAGGGACACTATGTTGAGGTCAGTTGCCAGGGTGAGTTTGCTATTGCGGGCCATCAACTATGCTGTAGTGTGGTAGGAACCTCTGTTCTATGTTCACAATGCTAAACAATTTAGGCTTTGGGGGTGGCAATATTTACCCTACCTCCCTACTCCCAGGGTTCAGTACGTCTACAGCCCCCAGGCATTCTGCAAGCAATGTAAATGTCATCTCCAGGTACACATGTATGCCCGGACCCCCAAATACGTTGATTAACAAGGCATACCATATACAGTTTGTAGAGAAAAAAGAGGTGAAAAAGAAAGGGAAGATAGAGAATATAGAAAACAAAGATCTGAGAAACCCTAGTGCGAACTCCTCCCCCCCATTCCCGCCCCTCCCCCCCACTGAAAAAGCTCGTATGTCGGAGGTGCGATGACAGGATCGTCGTCTCGCCTCTTGGAGAATAACTGTCCGGTAGGTTGTTTCGCTGTATTTAACCCTGGGCGTAGTTTGCAAAGTAGCGCTACGTGTAGCTACGTGAAATGCTCTTCGCAATACGCGGCTACGCATAGCTACGCAAACTGCGTAGTGCAATGTGCAAAATGATGTTCACACTGATTGCACAGTGCCGGATGCTTGTTCGCACTGTGTAATCAGTGCAAACCGCATCTTGCACAGTGCAAGCGGTCGTTTTCTGTAGCTCGAGCAGATTTCTACTCGAGCGGCAGCTTTCTCAACGCGGACTGGTAGTTTCTCATTGCGAGCGGTCGAGAGCATACGCGACCACTCGCAATGAGAAACCTGACCCCCCCTGCGTTGAGAAGCTCGCCGGGAGGTTTATTTTCCACGCTCGCTATCGGCAACTTGATGTTGTTGATCGCGAGCGAGGAAAAAGTCTTGCCGGGATGTAATTTTGCTTGCTCGTGGTCGCCAACTTGACATTGAGGATCGCGAGCAAGTAAAAAATGACCGCTGCACTATGCTATGCTACTCTACATGTGTTTGCACTGTGCTACGTGCAATTCGCGTAGTACAAAGTAGCGCAAACTTCGCAAACTACGCAAGCGTAGCGTAGTGCTTTGCCCAGGCGTTTAAGCATTTAAGCTCATACCTTGATACTACACAAATTAAGCGGGTTGGGGTAGAGTGCCTATATAGTATAATCGTCTATAAAGGATATGATGCTATGCTCCTAGGTGCGTGGTTTTCTCTTGTCGTCGGACCAGTGTCGCGGCGTGTCTGTTGCTCTGAGAACGCTACAGAGGTAGATATTGCTTGAGTTAGTGAGGTAAAAAGCGGTTGCAGATCCCATCTTGTCATACTGTGCAAGGTGAGGTAGTTAGTGAGGTAGATAATGGTTAAGTTATTCATTCCTTCTTAAGAGTAGATACAAGAACTTGGCCCTGCCAGTGAGGCAGAGTTTGAACCAGTATTCGGTTCCGGCGATGATCTCCTTTTGCTGGAGCCGGCTTGTGACGTTTCCATATCTTGAGATGTTGGTCCGTCCAGGAATGCAGCCAGGTCTTTTGGGTCACTGAAATAGTGGTGTTTACCTTTGTCGATTATCCTGAATTTGGCGGGGGCAACAAATGAAAACTGCATGTTTTTACTCCTGAGTTTATTGCGTAAGGCAAGATATCTCTTCCTGGTATCGACCATGGGCTTAGACTAGTCTTGTGTAAGAATGATCTTATGTCCTTTCCATATAATCTGGTGATTTTTACGTGCATAGTTAAAGATGGCCTCCGTGTGTTGCGATCTCAGAGGCTTGCAGATGATAGGACGGGCTGCTTGGTTTGTTGTAGATTTAAACGTGGGAACCCTGTGTGCCCTGTCTAGTTCAAACTGCCGGTCAAACTTTAAATTTGTACGTCTGGGAATCAAGTCCTCGAGAAAGGCAGAGCAAGAGCCCGCTGTGTCTTTTGAGCCCTCCGGGACCCCAAGTATTCTAATTTTCCCCCGTCGGTTACGATCTTCAATCTCCGCTGTCTGTTTCTGAAGTGACAAGGTGATTTTCGATAGTGCTTTCACCTCTTGACTTGAGCTGTGGGTGGTGTCTTCTACATCACTGATCCTTTGTTCTGCTGCTGTGAGTCTATTATTCACTGTATTCAGGTCAGCTCTGACAGCTGCGATCTCAAGTTGGATTGCGTCTGTGGTGTGCTTTGTGGTTTTAGCCCGGTCGTGGACATCAGCTAGTTTTTTTTAGGACCATGTCTTGGGTGCCATTGATGTCTGGCTTCTGTTTGAGCAAGGAATCAGATATCGTTGGTTCACCCTTGCTCTTTTTTAGCTGTTGTTGCAGCCTCGACTCTATCGCTGCCATGATTATTTCCGTGGTGTTGTCTTTGGTGTTTCTCTAATCCCTTGATGTACTTGCTGTTCCTGTTCCTGTTTCAATGTCCTTTTAGCTATCCAACTAGCGGCAGCTATCCCGATGGCCTTCGTGGCCTCTCGTGGCCCCTTTGCTTGGTAGCTTCCTGTGGGTTCTTTTGGGTATCTCTCTGTTAGGGCTGACGGTCTTGCGTGGAGGATCCATTTGCTTAGAGGGTGTCAGGTTGTGTCGTCAGATCTAGCTGTGGCTTGCCAGTGGTAGTCATGCCTTCCCTATGTCTATGTCTGTGTCTTTGTTATGGCGAGCGCCAATTTTAGGTATTATAAGCTCTGTGTTGCTTACAGATCCGTGTTTGGTCTGCCATGCCCTCTATAGAGGGTCTCTGCACTCAAAGCAGAATTTCTTTGCCCGATCTAGCGGCAGCCTGATTGACTCGATTAGCGCTGCCTTGCGCAGACTGCTGAGCCAGCGGTGTCACTGCGGTTTCGGTTTTCAGTTTTGTTTATTAGGTTTGGTATGACCGTAACTGACCGCATTAATCTTGCCTTACGTGATCCACCCTTAGCGCTGCAATACTGATATCTGGCGCTTTCGAACCAGTTGCAATTGGTTCTTAGGCTACCTATGTCTTAGCACGAAATGAAGCAGCTCCGAGCATGTTCATGACAATTGTTAGGGTGTGCTTCCTGCACACGTTGAGACAGTTTATACGATGGAATTGTAAATTTACTCCTGCAAACATACTCCTATGCACTGGCGTACATTAAATTACCAATTAAAAAAAATCCAATGTAACATGTTGAAAGTTGCCCCAGCTTTTTACGTGTAAATAGGGGCATGTCTTGTGAATTGTATTGACAAAGGCATTTTAGCGAGGAACTTTACACCTCGGCAGGCGTGTTTCTCACTGTGTGGAGGGAGTTGGACCCACAATGAGCCACAGGTAGCATACGTGCCAACACTCCGGAAGAGGAAAGAGAGAGGTAGTGTAAAGAGATCACAAGAATTTGCTTTCCCCTCTGACTACATTAAACAAGCATTGGTAAAGCCAAAATGTCTCTGCACTCCGAGAGCACTTAGTGTTGTAAATGTAACTGTTTTTTAACCACGTACATGAAAAGGAGGCATAAAACATAAGCCATGGCTGTTCAATCACGTGAACACAGGGCTGGTGTGAGAAAATTCAAGTGTACATAAGCTGTGTAAGTGCCGCATGTTTGTGTGTTTTCACTTTCACTTAAATAAACAAAGGAAGGCATTTTGGATTGAGCAGGCGGTAGAGGCATGGAGAGACAGACAGGAGTACATTGCTCCTTTTCCCAGATTGGTAACATTTTTAAATTGTTCAATATTAGCCAGAAACATGATGGTAACTCACGTTCCTGGACATGTTGAAACCCAGCTGACACCAATTGGCAGAAAGAGTTTAAACAGATGTATCCACTGTCTGGAATAGAAGGGGGATTGGACGGCGATGCGAAGTTGTAAATTCCATTATGCAATTGCTTCGAATAAGGGCACCTAAGGATAGCGCAATAAAAGAGTCTCCTCTTCTGAGAGTTGCGTGGGGAATTACAGAGGTCAAACCTTACATAGAGTAACCAGAAGTCCGGGATTTCCTGCAGAGGGCCTGCAAAGAAAACTGACTGAACACAGAAGGGGCAAGTATTTGAATGAGTTCTTGCAAGAATAGTTTGCAGTGTGTGTTACCCAGACGATACTGTGTCTCAACACTGCAATTAATTTCCTGTTAGTGGCGCACTGTCGCGTTTTCTATGCTGGCGGGAACAGTTAAGTAGGTAATTTATGTCCCATTGTAGATGCAACATTATAAATGTGACAGTAAGATGTACAGAAGAACCACATATCCCAAGATGCTTTGCATGGAGATCAAGCATGACTTCCGGTCAAACGGCGCAGACGTGCAAAGCTTTTTGTTGGCTGCCCGCGGTCCACGAAGGGGACCCTCCTAAGAGGGCGGCCGCAGTAGTGCCACATGAGTACGCAAGAGTCAGCCCAGTGTTGGGGGACCCCCTAGGGGTCTGTGCCCCCGCGTCATATCCGGTCAGGAGTGGATGGGGCGAGGTATATATGAATACACAAAAGTGGGCCGCCCCTTGAATCAATTCCTAAGTGTATCTACGGAGTTCTGTACCAGTGGGGGCATCTCATAAAAAGTTACGGACTAGCCTCACACACCGCCCGGTGTCATGCTTCATCATCGGCTGTCCTCGCCCTCTAAAAACTTGGTTTGATAGAGGGCGGGCATACACCTGACGACAGGGATGCACTTATAGATCTAAGTGATGGCCGTGGGGGAGTGGTAAGTGATTTAAAAACCATTACATTAGTCCATGTGCTATGCTTTATTCAAATGGTAAATGTATGGTGGTTAAAAACTAAGTGGACGGTGGTATGGGATATTATTCTCCCTTCACCATATTAAATGCGGCCGACATGTTTCTGCTGAGGTGTCCCCTAAGGGTACGTACCATTCTTCAGGACCTAAAATAGAGGGGGAAAGGGGGGTGTATACCCTATGTGTCCACTTCCTTTTAACTAGTGAAAAATGGAAGGAAAATCCAGGGGCGAGATATATATATCTCTCCCGCCCACCTGGTGTCCTCTTGCCCACGACCCTTGACGCCGTTTAGGTGGGAGTGGTGTCCTATGGGTCCCTGTCCCAACTTGTTGTTATCTCATTGTAACCGCTCGTCCCCAATTTCCAAAGACCGCCTCACCACTGTAGCACAATATTCAGAAACTGCTTTTTTCCGCATCTTGCATCAGGAGTTTCAATTATCTGAGACAAGATCTCCCAACTTTCCTGAAGGAATGGTGCAGCATCTCTGGGATCGCTCATCTACACGAGGTCCCCAGTCAAGGCTTGTGGGATAAAAATCCAAGCAGCAAGGAGGGGGTGGTTGAGGCACAGAACACGTGCCCTCTGAAAACAGCTTCTGACATTTAATCTAGTCTTTGAATGCTCAGCAATGTGATGAGATCACATGATTTACAGCTCTGTTTACAATGGCGGTTGGAGCAAGTGAAAACCCAAGCTCTCCTGACAAACACAAAGAAAAAAGAAGTTCCTAAAATGGTCATTAAATGTGAGACACGGATTGATGGTAGTAATTGGTCCCTACTCTCGGGGAGGGCTAAAGACAGGAAGATCCATGACGCACGCATGCCATGGACAAATGGGGAGAAAGAATAGAAGAGCGATGATGGAGCCAGCAAATGGGAAGCCTATGGGCGGGCTGAAGCCCAGAGAGTAGATACAACATGTCTCTTTCGAGACAAGGCATGCGCTGACTAGAGCAAAAACCTAAAAAGAAGCGATTAGGTGGAAGACAGCTAGATTAAAGCCATTTTTTGTTTTAAAAATCAGGAGTCGCCCACTTGAATCAGGTCCGACTAACTCAGGTTTTAGTTTCATTCCTTTACAAAGCCCCTGAACACTCGGTGGAATGAAACTGGACTAAAAAACATACCTTTCGACAAGCAAAACTGCCAAATATTTATATCCGAAAGAATGGATACTCATGGCGAAAAGCCAGGAAGCAGAGGAAGGCAGCTGGAGTGCCTTACTTGCTAAACTCCAAAGAAAGATTTAAATGTGAAAAAGTAACATTTAAAAATGGAAAACACAATTATGCCATACTTATCTTAACATTAGACGAAATTCCTGTAAGCTTAGATACAGAAGAAAAAAAAGCATTTACAATGCAATGGTCTCGGCATTAAGAAAGGTAGAGCTATTGGCATTGCTCATGACTTTTTTTTAAATCATAAATAAATAGCATTGTCATTTACATTGCCAATAGCTTGATCACTCGCATATGCATGACCTATTGCATTTACACACACACAGAGCCACACACACATACAGAGCCACCCACACAGAGTCATTCACATAGAGCCACCCACACACACAGAGCCACCCTCACACAGACAGAGCCACCCACACATAGAGCCACCTACAAAAAAGCTATCCACACAGAGCCACACACACACACACAGAGCCACACACACTGAGACACACACACAGACACACACACACAGACACACACACAGTGACACACACACACACAGAGCCACACACACACACACACAGAGCCACACACACACACAGACAGAGCCACACACACAGAGACAGAGCCACACACTCACAGACCGAGCCACACACACACAGACAGAGCCACACCCACAGAGCAACACACACACAGACAGAGCCACACACAGACCCCTAGTGACAGTAAGCACTTCTGAGCCCCTCTCCCCCCTCCCAAATGCCAGATCACACACTTTCAGATATTGTTACAATGCCATCTTCGCTGAGCAGGTCGTTATCTGTAAAATGGCCTTTTGGGAAATGGCTGAGGAGGAAAAGGAAACAATTAAAGGATTGCCCTGTCCCTGGAACACAATCAATAATCTACGGGCTTACACAGCAATGCTCGTCTCTGAGGAGATCATTCACTAGCAAATAAAGTCCTACCCATCCACTTGGGGCAGACCTGCTGGTGCCCACGCATGAGGACATAAATGGGGCTTTGATGCACCTATCTCGGGGTGTGATTGTTTTTTTTTATCAAGCATAGCGCCGCACAAACGGTCTTTTTGGTGCGAGTTCCAAGTTTGAAATATGGCAAAACTTTAAAGTGCTTTGAGTGACTGGGTGATACGCATCAGTGGAGCGCAGATACAGGTATGCGACGACGCTGTCACTTTACGCAGGGTCTGTCCAGAGGACATTAAAGGTTTAAGTTTGTAACGCGAAAACTGCAGAGAAGCCATAGCCACATGTGGGGGCATCAAGGCACTGTTGGCATAATGTATGAAGTGGCCCTGCGTGGTTTATCGGGGATGAGGGAACACATGGCAGTAACCGGAGCCTTGCCGGTCCCACTCAGTTTTCGGCGGCCATAAACTCACACTAAACAGGGCAGGGGTGGTAGAGGAGAAAATCAAACAATGGGGGGGGGCACCTGGGGAGGAGCGCTTCTCTTACCTCGCCCTGCTCCACCGAGGAGTCGCTGCCATACTTCACCCCGATCCCAGAATTCATGATTACACTTTCAAGGCTCCCGGATTCGAACGGCTTTCCTGTTTATGCTCCACACTTTCCGCGCTCCGGGCATCCCCCACCTTTTCCTGCCGCGCACCCTTTACTCCGGCAAGCCATTTTAAGCCACATTGTCACAAGTCGGGCGCCTACAAGTGAGAGACGGCCGCGCAACGGTCTGACATCTCTGGGAGCCTCCCGCGCTGCGAGTGGTGCCAGGCAGACTGCTCGGCCACACGGCGGCGAGGAGCCCCGCAGGCTGCAGCGCCCATGTGCAGCCTTCGCAGTGCCGCCGAATGGGAGGGGGGGAGAGGACCATTCACCTCAGCAAAACAGCGTCAACAGCGTCGGGCAGCATGTTCAGCGAGGTCCAGGAGGGGAAGGGATCCGTCCTTTTCAGACTGGGAGGCGTTTTTTTTAGGTTTGAGTGACTGAAGACGTCACAAATAGAAAGAACCAAAAAAACATGCCCGAATCCGAACGTACGACGCAGTCCTCGACCTAAAAAGGATGTGGATGTAGTACTCCTTTTCGGGTCACAGGACAGGAAGTTCTGTTGCATTTGTATTTTTTTTAGGTCTCGCCTGAGACAGCGCATGCGCGGTCAATTGCAAGATCTTTTATTAATTAAAAAAAGTAGCAACGGGCTTAGATTCCACACATTACTTACCATTGGTTGGCTTCATCATCACTCACATTTCCTTATTTGACATTGGTCAGCACGTGCTGGTTTTGTTTTTCCTTTTCATGTGTTTGTCTCTTCGATGGAGCATGGACCAAGTGCTGATTAAGGTTTTTATTAGTGTCCTTTTGCTGCTTGCACTCAGATTTGGGTACTTATTTTTTGTTATTGCTTCTCCATCGTCTTTTCTCCCTTATCATTGGCCCCCCTTCGTTGATGCTTTTGCCCCCCCTAGAGACGTCGTTGCTTGCCCTCCTGTTGTTGTTTCCCTTACTATTTGAGCACCATGTAGTCCCCTTATTTACCGAATCTCCAGCGCTTGTTTATTCTGGACATTGATCTTTGTCTTGCTTGCTGTGAAATACTCTCCCACACCTTGACTTCATTCAGTGGAGTCTCCCCCTCCCCCTAGTTTAAGATGGATGGCGCTGGTGTCTGAAAAGCCTTTGTTTCATCCAGAGAGAACCTGTGTAATAAAGTAAATGAAGCCTCCAGAGTGCCTCATCACACAGACACTAAGAAGCAAATGTATGACTTGTGTGGGACAGGGCAGCGCAGCATGTCTCCTCGCGGCGCCGCGCTGCGCTGCGTTTCACGGAAAGGGCAGTAATGCTCTTTATTGATCCAATACGGCGCACTCCGGTCCTTTCCCCCTGCGCTGGTGCACAACGGGCTCCCGAGCGTCAACACAGACACCCATGCACCATTGCATGCAGGGTTACTTTGGTGCAGGAAAAGGAACCTTGCTGCACAAAACATTCTAGAGAGGCAAAGTCCTCTTTCTATGTGCACTGCGCTGCGCTGCTCTGCGCGATTTTATAATAAATACGCCACTAAGTTACCTTGCGGGGCTGCTTGAAAGGACAGGAATGTGCCGTATTTATTACAGCACATTCCTGTCCTTCCCCCTGTGCTGGCTCACAATGGGCTGCCGTGCGCCAACGCAGGCACCTGTGCACCATGGGGCAAGGGGGCCTGCGTTGTAAGCAGGATTGTTTTTGTGCCGGAAGGGAGACCTTTTTGCAAAAAAACAATCCCTGGAGGCGCATTCCTCTTCATGTGCTTCATTCACACCACACATGGGAAGTGGAAGTAACGAGGAGAAATAAAGATGTTTCTCCTCGTTACACCTCCCCTGGGAAGGAGTAGCATTTCGGTGATTCCCAGGTCTACCAGCAGTGGTCAATATGGGAACACGTCAAACTCCATGGGGGTTGCGCTGGAATACTCCTGCAAGGCCCTTGAAATCCTTCCGAAGGCAGGGTAACGCAGTGCTGCTAGGAGCGCTGCGCTGCGTTGCTTTACTCCTGACTTATCAAACCACCCAAGACCCACAAAGTTGCCATCATGGCTTGATAAATTGGATTTGAGGATTGCGTCGCACATGCACCACTTTGCAGGATACAAAAGCGACGCAACTTCCTTCATAATTAGGGCCCTTTTTGCGCTGCGCTGCGTTGCATTACATTACTTTTTTAATAAATATGACCCTTTGTTTGTTAATTGCATAGACGTTTCAACCTCATTGTCATTTTACGAAGGCCTGCATCTGGTGCTCCAAGGGGCGCTTATCGTGCATATTTCCAAGAACCTGTTCCTGCCAGCAACATACTGGCGAAGCAGGGCAGCATACAGCGCCATCAGACTAGGAGGGGCAGGAAGGACACGGCAGTACCCAAACAAAACTCCTACAGCTGTGCTCAGGTGATCTGCACCCCCACCTCGACCCAGATCTGCGGCTCATCCCTTCGCCACTTCCTCAAGCAGCTGAAAATCCACCTCTTCAACCACCCTGATATCAGACCAGTGCGGGGGAGTTCAGGCCACCAGCTCTTTCCACCCCGTCTACCACCCGCAGTTCTTCCTCTCCTGCCCAACCCTCATGGAAGCGACTGCCCAGAATCCTTGTCGGCTCCACTCACCCCCCGTCCTCGATGCGCTCCCCTTCCTTCGCGCTCCCCTTCACGTCTGCACCACCCACTGTAAACCCCATCGCCTACAGCGCTTTGTACATTGGAGCTAGATTAGCGCTATATGAGGCACGTAAATACAGAGTCTTGGGGGCGCAGCGGCACCTCACAGCGCTGTACTGCGTGAAAGGCAGAGGGCAGGAATCTAACATTATACGGCACATTCCTGTCTTTTCCCTGCACTGGCGGCAACGCAGGCGCCCTTGCACCATTGTGCACTGTGGGAGCCCTCCCCCCCCCCCCCCCCCCCCCCCACGCCCTGGGACAGACAAACGCAACGCAGCGATTCGCGCTGCACTGCGTTACTCTGGATTTATCAAGCCGTGCAGAGCCATGGAAGGCGGCCTGGCGAGGCTCTTCATGGCTTGATAAATGTAACTCAAGCGCTGCATCGCTCCGGTGCGCCAATAGAAGGCGCAAGCGCGACGCAAGTCTTTGATAGCTTCGGCCCTTGTGCAGATACCCCCTGCCCCCCCCCCCCCCTTCATGTGGGGGCCGCTCTGCTCTTCCTGAGCTGAAGACCCCCCTCGAGGCTGGGCCAGTGCTCAGATGTGGGAGACTTCCCTCTGAAGCCTCCCCCAGTCTGTCTTGTCTGAAGCCTCTTTCTGTCCTCGGTTCTTTCTCCTTTCTCCAGATGTGAGCAGTCTTCTGCTCCGTGCCACATCTGCTTCTCATTCCTCTGCAGTCTCTTTCCCAGCCGGAGGTGTTGCTATTTCAGGCCTCCTCCCTCGATCTGTGCGCTCATCTGTCTCTGATAAGATAGCTCGGTGGGTTGTAACCTTTCAAACCTGCCGAGGTCAGGTCTGCATCCCGCGGGGTCAGCTCAGCCTTTCATCCTCGTCGTGAAGGTCGTTTCCGTTGGGTGTGAACACCGGTTGTTGATGCTTGGAGAGGAGTGTGCCCTTGGCTGGCGAGTGAACAGGGGCCCTGCCAGGCCTGTGCCCCTGCTCCTGGCACTCACGGCCCAGCATGCATTGCGCCCTCCTGCTCCCCGACCCTTGTAGGCTTCACCCGCCGCCTGTGGGTCCGGCTCCCTGCGGCCTGCACCCGTTTTCCCACAGACGGGGACAGTTTTCACTCTGCCCTGGAAGAGCAAGTGAGAGATTCTAGCGCGAAAACAGAGACGGCGCTGGAGGCTTCTAAGCACTTTTGGGGCCTATGTACATGGAAATGGCGCCGCACTGCTGCACATTTTGCAGCGCTGTGCTGCATCATTGAGAAAACGCAGGGATGCGCCGTATTTACAAGAATATGGCGCACCCCTGTGTTTACCCTTGCGCTGCCAACACAGACACCTTGTGCCACTGTGTAAGGACGCCGGCGTTGCAGGGAGGATTGTTTACGTGCAAGAAGGTGTCATTTCCTGTTTGTAATCAATAATGGCGATTTGTTACTTCTATGCGTGCTGCGAGCTGCACAATACAGCACACATAGAACAAGCATTTACAATGCAATGGTTTTGCCTTTGTTAAAGTTAGAGCCATTGGCATTGCTCTTGACATTATTTTTATTTATGTTTTTTTTTAACATAAATAAATGGCATTGTCATTTACAATGCCACTAGCTTTATCTATCGCAAATGACACACACAAACACATACAGAGCCCCCCACACACAGCCACACAGAGCCCCCCACACACACAGCCACACAAAGCTTCCTACACACACAGCCACACAGAGCCCTCCACACACACCAACACAGCACAAGCAGGCAACAGGGGCACACAGAGGCACAAGCAGGCAACAGGGGCACACGGAGGCACAAGCAGGCAACAGGGGCACACAGAGGCACAAGCAGACAACAGGGGCACACGCAACAGGGGCACGAAAACGGAGGCACAAGCGGGCAACAGGGGCACGAAAACGGAGGCACAAGCAGGCAACAGGGGCACGAAAACGGAGGCCCAAGCAGGCAACAGGGGCACAAGCAGGCAACAGGGGCACGAAAACGGAAGCCCAAGCAGGCAACAGGGGCACACGGAAGCACAAGCAGGCAACAGGGGCACGAAAACAGGCACAAGCAGGCAACAGGGGCACGAAAACAGGCACAAGCAGGCAACAGGGGCACACAGAGGCACAAGAAGGCGACGGGAGCACAAGGAGGCACAAGCAAGCAACAGGGGGCACACGGAGGCACAAGCAGGCAACAGGGGCACACAGAGGCACAAGCAGACAACAGGGGCACACGCAACAGGGGCACGAAAACGGAGGCACAAGCGGGCAACAGGGGCACGAAAACGGAGGCACAAGCAGGCAACAGGGGCACGAAAACGGAGGCCCAAGCAGGCAACAGGGGCACAAGCAGGCAACAGGGGCACGAAAACGGAAGCCCAAGCAGGCAACAGGGGCACACGGAAGCACAAGCAGGCAACAGGGGCACGAAAACAGGCACAAGCAGGCAACAGGGGCACGAAAACAGGCACAAGCAGGCAACAGGGGCACACAGAGGCACAAGCAGGCGACAGGAGCACAAGGAGGCACCAGCAGGCAGTGTCATAAGATGACATGCTGATCAGTATGTTAAATTAAGTATATAAAAAGGTATTTGCATGCAACAAATGTACTACAATAAAAGCCTCATGGGCACAGCTCACAAACGTGTTTCAAAACAAGCACCTCAAACAAATGGGTCTTGGCCACACAAATTAGCAATTGCCACAAAACGCTAGATTAGACAATAGGGCTTTGGAGAATGGGAAAAACATTTTTTTAATGTGCCCCTGAAAGGACATCACAAAACTTGGCAGTGAAAGAATGCGCATGCTTCAAAAAAATAGGGAAACATTGGAAACCTAGAGTAGCTAGAGTAGAAAATAACTACAACATGTTTTAACAATATAGAATTTGCTTGAAGAGAAGTGCACCTTGATGACAAGGAGTTGGTGGGGTATCCTACACTTACCTCACCTTGTTAATGGCCTTGGTTCAAGAGTTCTAGCTAATTAAAGCATAGTTCTGATAGACAAACGACAATGATCTTAAAGACTAAATACAAGCATTAGTTCCTCAATGGAGAGTGGGAGCCAGGGGGATCCATGACAAGCAAGGGATGTCAGACTAAACTGGCAGCTGAATACCAGTACACTTCAAAATGTAGACACCACATAATTCCCTGTCCTCTTCCATCTCAGTCTACTGAAGTGTGTACAAATGCAGATTTCATATTCAAAAGGAGCAACGAATTATTAGAAAAAACAAGAGACTTGGACCACTTCCTAATCAGAAGTGATCCTCAAATGTTGAGGCTCTGTGGGTAGATAAGGACAGCCAGCAGAAGCTACCACAAAGGAAGGAACATCATAACAGTTATTTCAAAGCCAAAGATGATATAGCAGCCTTTTAAGAGCCAACCACAAAATCTGAAAACTGGTGAGAGGAGAGAGTGGAGCAGAATGCAAACATCATTAAAAATAGCAAGGCATCAGAAGGGCCAATGTCTCAATAACTACATATACATTGAAAATGTTTTCTGCTATTTATACACCAAAGGAAATGTAGCTCAAAACAAATGTGACCAACTACAGTAGTTATATTATAGGCATTGTCTACTTTCTACAATTTTCCCACACACCATCTTCAATGGAATATTGCCAAGTGGTTGTTCAGTCCCAATTAAAAGCCAGTATGGTTGGAATGGGTGAACATGTTAACTAGAGAAGAACGGCACAGTGAAAGTAAACACCATAGTGCCCAGTCTCCAGCTTGTTTAATGCTTTACCATAATTATGCAGGAGTGTAATCAACAACTATGGCAATGCCAAAGGAGCAGAAAAAAAGAAGATTTCGTACTACTTGACTAAAACTAAAGGGAGTATCAAAGGTCCCAAAAGTTGAACTCCACAGTGCAAAATCATGGCTAACTTCCTGAAACGCAGGAGGCGCTTCTTAAGAGCTGGTGAAATTAACAACAGAACCAATTCTACATTTCTACCCCTTCTTACAACCAAGGCAGCATATATTTAACAACGCATCACAAAATAACTTTTACTGACCAAATAGTTTAAAGAAGTGCTGCTAACACTTATGGCGACAGCATGCCCCGCAATTCGAATTAGCAGAATCACCCAGTCTTTATTTTCTCTAAGGTTTCTTTATCACTTGTATCCACGTTTTAAAGTTGAAAAATTACACTTTGTGGCGGCTGTCTTTCTCCAATCATTTCTGACTTATTTCAAAAGGAAGAGCATCGATTTTGGAATAGGCTAGAATGTATTAACACACATGCGTGTTCTTTTAACTTGATAAGCGCAAATGTATTTGACTGCTCTCACAGAGTATATGCTTTGGCAGAGATAATTACACCACTGGATATTACGCATGTAACAGTAGATATTATTTCGTTTTTCTAAAATAAGACAGATTGCCTTAGGGTCACTACGAGGCACTTGTGGATCCAGTTCAAAGCAAAAACTTGAATCATGGGTTAACGTAGTTAAGATTACATTCACTCACACTCATCACTCTGCCCAACCAGCCAGGTCTCCTCACATTTTATGAAGCGGAGGTTGTTGGCTTTGCTCTCAACATGGGGCTAATAGCATTTCAGGACTCAGGGCCCAAAGCACCAAATAATCTGAAGGTTTGGTGCTGAATAAGATGCAAGACGGCCATTGTTACATTTCTAGCTGGAGTTTACTGAGGAACTAGCTTTTGCAATCAGTATGACCCTATCTTCTAGTGTGCTAAATTATACTGAATTTTCTCCTCCAATCTTACAGAAGTCAGTAGAGTACATTCTAGATTAGTAAGTGGGAAAAGGGAAAATGAGGGCCGGAAGGAGGACTGCGGACGCCGTGGGGGTTGCAAGGTTTAGCATGGTGAAGGTGTTGCAGACGTGGGTGCGCTGAGCCAGGTAAGGGCTAAGACTCTGTGGAGCGGGGGAATGGAAAGTCATCACACGGTGTGTCCGGGACAGGGGAGGATGTGCGAGGTAGGGCTACATCGGTTTATGTAAGAAACGCTGGTAGCGCGGTGGCTCCGGGTAGATTGAGGTTCGATAAGTGGGTGGTGAAATCACGGGGAGAGGTGCCGGGGCGGGGAGGAGGCAGGCGAGAAACTGGCAATGTGGATGTGTGGAAGCGAATAGAGAGCCGGAGGGCGCTCATGCGGGGTGGTGAGTCAGTGACTGGACGCAAGCCAGACAATGGAATTGTGTCCGTCGATTGGCGGAGTCTGGCACACAGGCAAAAGAGGGGCGGTGGCCTATGGTAGGGAGGGTAGGTGGAGACCACAATCGCCTGTAAGCTAGCGATAACCTGAGGGGGCTGTAGAGTGTAAGCGGGGGAGCGAGGAACTGGGGAGGACGGGAAGTGCGTTTCGGGGAGAGCACGGTGAGGGCAACTTACAGCAGCCAGAAATGGCAAGGCGTGGAAAAGTAGTTTCTCAGGTGGACCCAAGGCTCAACGGAGTCCGGAATGCATTCCCTCCACAGAAGACGGCCGGAGCAGGAAGGCGATGCAGCAGAGCGGGAGGGGGGCGGGAACGGGCATTGTAGAGGAAAGCACGGTCACCAGTGGGAGGGGGGCGGGAACGGGGACGGGAGACGCTGCGAGCAGGAGAGGGGGTGGGAACAGCGGGAAATTAAAGCAAGCACTCACCTGGACTTCTTCCGGGTGCCTTCAATGCCGGACCGGATTCGGGGGCGTTCCCGGCTTTCGGCTGACGTCGCGTGACGTCGGCAAAAGCCAAAGAATCTCGGGAACGCCCCGTGTCTACTCCGGCATTGACGGACAGGCCCCTCGTCCAATGGCTAGGCTCCATTTATGGAGCCAGCCAATGAATGACGAGGGCCGTTCCTGTCTCCCGTATAGATCTCAAGAGGTTTTTGCCTGCGCAAAAAAGATGCGCGAGGCAAAACCTAAAAAAAGACACAGCCGCTCAGAGAATCTGTGTAAACATCGCCAGCAGGCGCCGGCTTTCCCAAAGCAGATAACAGACCAAAGCTTTCAATCAATTTTCGAAAACAAGTACTAAAAAACACTCGTCATTAGGCGTGTTGGTAACAGCTAGTCAGCACCACCTTGAATGGGAAACAAACAGCCCCGTCATCCTGTTAAAGAAAGAGAAGACACCACTTCCGACAAGGAAAGCGCTGCCGCACACACAGTATTAGGAAATGACAAGTGAAAAGTTCATTATGAAAGGTGTTAAGACTGGTGTTTCAGTTTTGGCACATAGCATAGCGCCTGTAACCGCTGTTTTATTTTTGTAGCACTGAGAATACTGGGGTCCGGGTTGCATACACTGCCCATGGGATGATAGTTTACTGCGAGGCGCTATTTAACATAGTACATATAATAAGTACGAGTGCATGACTGTTAAACAATCAAAAGTCGATGTTTTTCGTCCACTACACTAAAAAAAAGTGCTCTCAAACAGTAGTGACCATCGTGATAAGAAAACGAGCAGGGAGCCGTGATATCTGTGAACATTTTATGGCAAAAACAACGACATACCTTTCTATCTGACCATGTTATGTTGATAAACAACTGCGGCTGTTTCAATTATTATTTTAGAACAGACTAGTTAAAACGAGTAATCGTGTTTGGAGTTATCTCACAGGAAGCATAAATTAAGATTAAAATGTGTTAAAGGAATGTCGGTGTGGCACTGGCGCGTTGCTGTCACCGGGAGTCGCTGTCCTGTCAGTTTTCCAGCAGTGAAGGCTAGTGTCACATATTCCGGCCGGAGTGCATGACTGGAAGCCAAACGACAAGGCACGTTTATTCCGCTGCGTAAGCACCACGCATCATCGGCCTGCTGCATTATTTATCCAGGATCCTTGGGCTGGCACTGAAGGCGTGCGGTCGACAGACAGGAGTGCCCCCACCCCCCTTCCAAGCAGCTGTGTGCGCACATCTAAAGCAAAGCTGGGAGGGTTCCAAAAGGAAAACACTGCGCAGTGTGCCGGGTCTCCGCCTCCTCGGTGCATGGGCTTATAGGGGGAGGGGTGGGCACTGGGCATAGCGGCCTGGTGCGACTTCGTGCGTAAACAACTCAAAAACACCTGCTCTAGCTGACGTCTTTCTTTCTGAGCCTCCATATGTGATCTACTCTCACAGAGCTCTTTTAAGGCCAGGTTATGGCCATTTGGCAAATAAATGTCTCTGTTACTGAAACATATATATATACATTGAACTTTAGTTGGCAGACCGAGGGGGGTCGGCGTGGCTATCAATGGTGCAGTAGATATTGTGGCAATAGGGCGTAAGGGCATTGGGGGCCCACTGTAGCCAAACTATAGCCGTTTTTTGTGGTGCTATCCAGTCTGTGGAGAACTGGGACGGACAGTTTTCTAGCCTGAACCAGGGGCCGTGTCATCCTTAATACACCACTGCTAAAAAAACACGAAGGACTTGATGGTACACACACGCCCTAGATCTATGGAAGGCCCAGTCCGACGTCTGCACCCCTTGCCAGCTGGACACCATCCATGTTCCAACTGCAGTGTGTGCCACCTGACTGAAACCACCAAACAGGTGATTTGTAACACAGGCCTCAAATGGGATTTAAGACATTTTTCAAACTGCAATACATCAGGAGTTGTCTACATGATCACATGTGTGTGCAATTTGCATTATATTGGAATGACAACCAGAAAGGTTAACACCAGAATGGTTGAACATCGCAGTAACTTTAGGTGCAAACACTCGAACACCAAAATGACAACACACTTTTTGGAAAAGGCACACACACCCAACGATATGCGCTGGGTAGTGCTGGAAACCCAACCACCCCATGCTGACATGGAAAAGAAACTATTAGAAAAGGAGCAACGCTGGGTGTTTAGACTTCGTTCCCATATCGTGGGATTGAATGATGACATTCCCTGGGGACAGTTTACATGAAAGACACATGTAAACAACATGAAACCAGACCCATTACATGTTAAATTCATGAAGTCTCAAGAATATAGATCCTACCATCTGTTGACAATAACTGTACAATCCCTGATGAAATATTATCCTTTGTGGCTGAATCCATCACTGGATGGTTATGATCCCTTATTGAAATACTGATTTTTATTAGCTAAAAACTACCACTGGATGTTTGTGATACTCCACACTCAATTCGGAGAGTAGTGTTAGCGAGCCAGTCCCACGGGTTTAATTTTGAATTAGTTACCACTTTGTTTAAACCCGGCGGGTAAAAACCCTGATAATATTGCAAGTACCCTGTATAACACCCTAAATTCATTTAGAGGTGTCGTAATGCAAAAATAGTCACACTAGACACTTGATGACGACTATGAGCGAAGATCTATACCCCCAAGATGGCCGCCATGCAGGCGGGACACGGGTATAGAAGTACACGCTCTAGCGTGCGCAAAGGGCGTTCCCACGCCAGCGCTGGGAACCGCGAATGGCATCAGCATTTAAACAACACGGAACCTCCAGTCCGATAACATCCGGACCGGAGGGAGAAAGAGTAGGTGCCTGAATACAGGAGGTAACCAGAGCACAAGTAAGTGGAAATAGGGCGCGAAGGAATGCCGATTTTGAAACGGAGCAAGTGCCAAGAAAACGAGCAGTACTGGGTGACTTAACAACTCTATTTCTTTCTCATCAGAGTTGCTAGGATACCGATACCCCTCCGACTCCATGGGGCCCAGTTAGGTCTCATAAAAAGTATGTATGAGTGTGTATGACTGATGAATGTATGGGTGTGACACTGAGAAAGGTGTTTTTTAAACAAACCACGTTCAAAAATGCACGAAATCAATCACGTTTTTGTGCATGAAAACAAGCACGGCCATTGAGTCCGCTTCCGAATTCACAGAGTACATCACTTCTGCAAAAACTGTGTGTGATAACTAATGGGGCTAGCCACCCCTTGAATTTTAAAGTTGTTTTCTATCTTTCAGGAACCACGTGTTTTTGGAACAAAATACGTAGGTATAAATGCATGCACTTAGCAGAGTTTGCTGCAGTTTAAAGCCTTTTTTGTAAATATCTCAGTGACAGAGTTAAGGAGTGGCGAACACAGGGCTGGTCCCTGTGTAGTCCCGAAGAAGTGCTTGGGGTATGCACGAAACATGTCGACTTAGGAGTTGATAGGTACATCTGGACACATTAAGTTTAGGACAGCCTATCTCCCCACCCCGTTTTTAATACTACCACCTAGAGGCCAGAATAAAGTTTATTAGTAACCTACTGGGCAGGTATTTTTAACTCATCACATAGTCCACTCCCCACAAATACACATGCACCACACATAGTCCATTTAAGTGCTCCTACGTAACTTCGCAAGTCGTAGCACGCCCCAGCCCGTAGAGGACTGGGATGGCCCCAATGATGAAGCATGTCACCGTGGGGCAACCCCGGTGAGTGAGGGGACACCTAAAAAAGGAACAATTTTTCCTTTGTTATACATTATACACTATCCCAACAGCCAACCCCATTGAGCAGTGGCTGTTCTTTCCTCTAGCAAGGCTCTCAGGTATCTGGAAACAGAAACCTTTGTGTTTTTTGAAAAAAACACGATACACATTTGACAGGACGAAAGAAATGTGTGTGCCAACCAAAAAGATGGGGGATCGAGTCCCCGGGGTCATGTTGTGGGTTAAAAATTGGAAACCATCCCAGCCTGTAAAAGTACTTCAAAGGTCACCTTTTTGGCCATATTAGACGGGCAGCTGTCAGTGGCACCCCTCGCCCAGCTGGCGTTGTGCTCCTGGGAATTCCTCGTGTTATTTGGGGGAGGGGTGAACGCATCAGAGCTCAATGCACTGCAGATGCCAACTCCAAGGGCCTGGCACTTCACCACACACCGGACATCATGAAACGTGGAACTCCTTGGCATCATTGATGCCACTGGCGAGAAAAACATTGCACTTGCATCGTTTCAACAACGCGTGTGTGTGTGCAGCTCCGACCGAGATCCTTCGGGGCGGCCTCCAAACGCATTCCTCCAGCTGCGTTTCAGAGCTTGTGTTTTGAATTGCAAGAGGCGGCGAATGAGTATTTGCCCGCCTTCTTGTAGCAGGGGCTACTGGAAGGAGGGGCAGCGCCCCTCAGCACTTCCCATGGAAACAATATTCTGTCTGTACGCAGTTGTTCTTTGAACAGTGCGTTCTTTTCTGAACCGAACAGAAAAATAAACTGATGTCGCTAGTAGCGGCTGCACTGACTCTGTTGGCGCCACTATTCACTCTATTAGTACCTCCTTGTACCTCTGATCAGCACCACTGAGAGCCGGTCTGCTCCTGGGGTTTCGATTTTTTTACCTCACAGCGCTTATATGCGAACAGTTCGCATATATGACACGCATGCGCTTTCCTTCAATACAGTGAAATATGGGGACAGAGTATTCTGCATCACAACCGCTCTGCATATCAATTGAAATTAAAAACGTAAATATAGCACCGTCTTCCGTCTCGGTTACTCAAACGTGTTTACATGCAGCTTTTAAGCAGATCTTTACTCGACCTATTGAGCTAATGCTGACAAAACTTTAAATCGAACAACAAAAACGAGTATGTAATATGTATACTCATTGGCTGCATTTGCCTGGCCGGAGCAAAATGTACAAATCCTATTCTGCGGATCTGCTTTTCACCGTAAGAATGCGGGTTATCAACTGCAGAAGGCAGAAAGTGTCCTATGTGTGCTATGCGTTCAAAGATCCATCCCTAGCAAACGAGGCGCTCGGCCACTAGCTGTGATAATTACAATTGCCTTACAGCGCAATGGTGAAGAACACATTCCACCACACCTCAAATAAATAAATGCATCCTAGTTCCATCTTTTGAGCTTTCACCAAAAACGTGTGCGGGACCAGGTGTCAGAATAGCGCTTGGTGAGCTGCCAGACCGCACAAGCGCTTTGGACAGCTGACAGTAGACCTGCACCAACCGTTTCCCTTTTTAAAATCACGCTCCGGGCACAATAGACTGGGAACAAGAACGCGCGTCACAGGAGCTATTTATAGTACAGGGCCCGGTACTGGCTTGTGTGCTTTCCTTGGCCGTGTTTGTGCTACGCACTTTCCCAGCGGGGCCCTTGACTCAGCGCCGCAGGTAACAGTGACTGCGTGTACCCGGCTGCACGCTGCCGTCAGCACCTCCGCTTCCGTGAAGGGAGACCGCGGAGGGAAAGCGACGGTTCCGGGCAGCGTTTGCTCGTCCATTACCGGCAGTGGTCAGAACGGCCAGGACCTATTTTCTTTTGTGAATTAACGACTGGAAAGGCAAACTCCAGGGGCCTCTCTGCTTTGCAGAGCGAGCGGCGTCCTGGTAGCTACGGAAAAAAAAATAGCCCGGCACAGACGTCAGCAGAGGGGAGGGAGCCCAGCTGACGCGCAGGGTAAACACTGCGGATTTCCAAATCGGGAGAAGCACGAGAACAGGGGGCGGGCCCAGAGCCTAGAGGAAAGCACGGTCACCAGCGGGAGGGGGGCGGGAACGGGGACGGGAGACGCTGCGAGCAGGAGAGGGGGTGGGAACAGCGGGAAATTAAAGCAAGCACTCACCTGGACTTCTTCCGGGTGCCTTCAATGCCGGACCGGATTCGGGGGCGTTTCCGGCTTTCGGCTGACGTCGCGTGACGTTGGCAAAAGCCAAAGAATCTCGGGAATGCCCCCGTGTCTACTCCGGCATTGACGGACAGGCCCCTCGTCCAATGGCTAGGCTCCATTTATGGAGCCAGCCAATGAATGACGAGGGCCGTTCCTGTCTCCCGTATAGATCTCAAGAGGTTTTTGCCTGCGCAAAAAAGATGCGCAGAGCGCATCTTTTCGCGAGGCAAAACCTAAAAACGAGGAGATATAAAAGCGGCATATTTGCAAGGGGATTGCGCCACCAGAACTGCATTTTTTGACGTTTCGGTGGCGCAAAGCCCTGCATCATATTTACACTTTGTGTAGCTCAACGCCGCTTTGTAAATATGGTTCCCTTTCACGCAGTTCTCTGCGTGAAAGGGGCGTGCAGTGGGCGTTGCTGAGGGCGTTCCACCGCAACACTCATTGCTTTTTGACGCTGCCGCCTATTTACAAGGAGTTGTAAATCTGAGGCAACGTCAAAAAGTAATGCCATGGAAACGCAGGCGTTAGTTTGACGCAACGAGGAGGAATACAGTGGGGCATATGTACTAGAGAATGGCGCAGCCTTGCGGCAAATTTAGCAAAGCGCTGCTCTTGTATGGTGTTAGATTTTGGCGCTGCCTCGGATTTACCCTCCTTGTAAATCTGTGGCCGCGTCAAAAAGCAATGGATGTTGCGGTGGAACGCTCTCAGCAACACCCATTGCACGCCCCTTTCACGCAAATACCTGCGTGACCGGGTACCATATTCACAAAGCGGCGTCAAGCTACGCGAAGAGACTTAAACCCACTTTGCAAATTTGGAACAGGACATTCCGCCACATCTAAAAAGTTATGTTTCGGTGGCACGATCTCCTTGTACATAGGCATCTTTGTGTTTCACCCAGCGGGGCGTAAAATAGGGAGGGTGCCCTTTTAACTGTGCCTGCTGACACCAAGATTCAAATGCCCTGAATTTAACCTCTAAAGGTGATGAGTGGCCCCTATCATGCGTGACATCCCTGGACACATTACTAGTTATGCAAACACACTTTGCATGCTGGGATTTTGAAGCTAATACTTATGTACATATAAGGTCCAGGCTGTAAACTCAGGTCCCTGGTGACACTGAGCGCCTGGTTATCCTTTTAGCCCCACAAAAGCACCTCTTTCAGGAGGGGGAGTTGTTGGGTACCCACTATCACCCAGACACATGGCCCTTTCAGCCAATCCGTGCATAGTAGCCGACAGCACGTGCCTTGCTGGCACCTGTTGGTCCAATAGAAGAAAACGCAGACTACAACTCCCAGAATGCATTAGTGTTTTAATGGATAGTTCTTAAACTACAGAGCACATTATCAGGGCTGTATGTGGAAGCAAGGAGGGTTTATCGAGGCTGGCCATGCTCTGCTGGGTGGGGGTGGAGGGATCTGCTGGTTTGAGGGGGTGGTGATGTGTGTACATTGGGCAGCAGCCCTGGTGCCTGGCTGCGTGCTGCAAGCACCTACTTGGAAAGCCAATCACAAGCCCTGTGTGCTGGTGATGGGGCCGGGGCCGACGGCTGCGCGTCATCACTGCACTGCCCAGTGCCAGGGCACAACTGGCACCGCCCCACCCTCACTCGCCCGTCACCGGGTGTCTGCTGTGGTGTTACACCACCACCCTCACCACCACTACCACCCTCACCCTCACCACAACTTACCACCGCCCTCACCACCACTACCCTCACCACCCTCCCCACCACCCTCACCACCACCACCCTCACCACCCTCCCCACCACCCTCACCACCACCCTCACCACAACTTGACCACCGCCCTCAACACCCTCATCATCACCACCGCCCTCACCACCACTACCCTCTCCACCACTACCCTCACCACCCTCCCCACCACCCTCACCACCCTCACCATCACCACTGCCATCACCACCGCTCTCACCACCGCCCTCACCACCACTACCCTCCCCACCCTCCCCACCACCCTCACCACCACCCTCACTACCCTCACCATCACCACTGCCATCACCACCGCCTTCACCACCGCCCTCACCATCACCACCGCCCTCACCCTCCCCACCACCACCCTCACCACCCTCACCACCCTCACCACTACCCTCACCACCACTACCCTCATCACCCTCCCCACCACCCTCACCACCACCACCCTCACCACAACTTACCACCGCCCTCACCACCCTCACCATCACCACTGCCCTCACCACCACTACCCTCACCACCACTACCCTCACCACCCTCACCACCACCGCCCTCACCACCCTCACCACCCTCACCATCACCACTGCCATCACCACCGCTCTCACCACCGCCCTCACCACCACTACCCTCACCACCACTACCCTCCCCACCCTCCCCACCACCCTCACCACCACCCTCACTACCCTCACCATCACCACCGCCATCACCACCGCCCTCACCACCGCCCTCACCATCACCACCGCCCTCACCCTCCCCACCACCACCCTCACCACCCTCACCACTACCCTCACCACCACTACTCTCACCACCCTCCCCACCACCCTCACCACCACCACCCTCACCACAACTTACCACCGCCCTCACCACCCTCACCATCACCACCGCCCTCACCACCACTACCCTCACCACCACTACCCTCACCACCCTCCCCACCACCCTCACCACCACCACCCTCACCACCCTCACCATCACCACTGCCATCACCACCGCTCTCACCACCGCCCTCACCATCACCACCGCCCTCACCCTCCCTACCACCACTACCCTCACCACCCTCCCCACCACCCTCACCACCACCACCCTCACCACAACTTTCCACCGCCCTCACCACCCTCACCATCACCACCGCCCTCACCACCACTACCCTCACCACCACTACCCTCACCACCCTCCCCACCACCCTCACCACCACCACCCTCACCACCCTCACCACCCTCACCATCACCACTGCCATCACCACCGCCCTCACCATCACCACCGCCCTCACCCTCCCCACCACCACTCTCACTACCCTCAGCACTACCTTCACCTCCCCCCATTACCCAAACCACTATCACCACCCAACCACCACCACACCATAGCACCCCATCCTTCTCTCTCATCCACCACCACCCTTTGTCTGACAGCCCCACTACCCTTTACACTTTTGTGTCCTTGTCTTGGAACCAAAAGCATACTGCCCTGTCCCCTATACCATGTGTGACGTCTTCGGCCAGTCCTGTCTTTTTAGTCCACAGCGCTCTGCATGCTGGGACGGTTTTTAGCTCATGTTTCCAATGTTAAAATCCAGACTTCAGATTCAGAAGACAAAAGCCAGGAGTGATTGAGGGTGACTGAGGGTGACTGAGGGTGACTGAGAGTGACTGAGAGTGACTGAGGGTGACTGAGGGTGACTGAGAGTGACTGAGAGTGACTGAGAGTGACTGAGAGTGACTAAGGGTGACTGAGAGTGACTGAGAGTGACTGAGAGTGACTGAGGGTGACTGAGAGTGACTGAGGGTGACTGAGAGTGACTGAGGGTGACTGAGGGTGACTGAGGGTGACTGAGAGTAACTGAGGGTGACTGAGGGTGACTGAGGGTGACTGAGAGTGACTGAGAGTGACTGAGTGTGACTGAGGGTGACTGAGAGTGACTGAGAGTGACTGAGGGTGACTGAGAGTAACTGAGGGTGACTGAGGGTGACTGAGGGTGACTGAGAGTGACTGAGAGTGACTGAGTGTGACTGAGGGTGACTGAGAGTGACTGAGAGTGACTGAGGGTGACTGAGGGTGACTGAGGGTGACTGAGGGTGACTGAGAGTGACTGAGGGTGACTGAGGGTGACTGAGGGTGACTGAGAGTGACTGAGAGTGACTGAGGGTGACTGAGGGTGACTGAGAGTGACTGAGAGTGACTGAGGGAGACTGAGGGTGACTGAGGGTGACTAAGAGTGACTGAGAGTGACTGAGGGTGACTGAGGGTGACTGAGAGTGACTGAGAGTGACTGAGGGTGACTGAGGGTGACGTCAGCTCCTTAAGAGGCAGTCATTTTCACATTCTTTTTTTTAGGCCTCATGTTTATTCAGTCTAACTGTTTTTCAAATAAACTGCTGTAATTGTTTGGAACTATTTGAGTTTCTCCTTCCTCGAGGAGCTCCCAGCTCCCCCAGCTTGAGGTTTCTCTTGCATGCTGGGACTTGCAGTTCTAATTTCACAATGGAATCAACAAAGGTGCACATCCTGGAAACTAATGAAAGCCTCTGGTCTGAAAGAGCTGCTCACAGATGGGCTGAGAGCTCCCTGCCTGAGGTGAGTTCCCTTATTACCGCAGGTGTGTGATGTAATGTAAAGGGCATTTGCCTAGCGCTCTATGACTGTCGGGAGCCGTTCAATGTTGAATGGCTAAGAGGTTTGACCATTACTCCTGATTAAAAAGCCATGTTTTCAGTTTCTTCTTAAACCCGGAGGGGGCTGAAATGACCCGCAACCCAAAATCTTCCGTTGGATCCCCACAAAAACAAGAAAGACAGTCACCCATGCACTGGTCACAAGCCGACTTGACTATGGTAACACCCTCTACGCCGGAACCACAGCCAAATTACAGAAAAAACTCCAACGCATCCAAAATGCATCAGCCAGACTCATATTGGACATCCCTCGCCAAGCTCACATCACCGGCCACCTGAAAGACCTCCACTGGCTTCCAGTCAACAAGAGAATAACGTTCCGTCTCCTCACTCACGCACACAAGGCCCTCTACAAACTAGGACCCGATTGCCTCAACACACGACTGTCCTTCTACACACCCACCCGCCAACTAAGATCCTCCAATCAAGCCCTCGCCGCAGTTCTGCGCATCCACAGATCCACCATGGGGGGGAAGATCTTTCTCCTACCTGGCGGCCAAGACCTGGAATTCTCTCCCCACTCACCTCCGCCTCACACAGAACCACATTTCCTTCAGAAAGGAACTTAAAACCTGGCTATTCGATAAATAATGCACCCCATCCCACAAGCGCCTTGAGACCCTCTGGGTGAGTAGTGCGCTATACAAATTCCTGAACTTGAACTTGAACTTGAAGGGGATGATGGACGGAGCGCTGAAACTTTTCAGACACTCACCCCCAGTCTCAAATCTGGGTTGAATCCATCATCTTTCTTTAGCTCTCTTCACCACCCCAGTTCAGACCCAGCCATATGCAAATCAGTCTTGACCCTGTGCTTCATGGGAACAGTTCAGACCGAACTGCCAAGCCACGCCTTCCCTGGACCGGAAACAAGCTTCCGAGGACCGGTTTAAGGGTAACACTCCTCATCAGCCAGGATAGCTTGACTCCAGTGGCACAGTGAGCACGGGACTCACGCTGGGCATGCCCACAACTCCAGGGGAGTTTGTTCCATGCTGATAGTCCTACGAATAAGAAGGATCTACCACCCATTCTGGACACCCAGATCCTTGGAATTTTGGCCAGAAAAAGGTTATCTGAGTGAAGGCACCGAGATGGAGCATGGAAGCAGATCCTTGCTCAATGGTCCCCAGCTCCAGCCTGATGGAGGGCCCTATGTACCAGTATCAGGGGTTTCAAAGGATCCTCTTCCTGATAGGGACCCAGTGCAACGCCCTTGGATATGGGGACTCGTGTGTACTCACTGGTAGACGAGAACAGTACGGGCTGCTGCATTTTGGACCACCTGCAATTTATTGGTCAGATAGTCCGGAAGGCTCAAGCACAGCGCATTACTGTAGTCAAGCCTAGATGTGATTAAGGCCCGAACTACTTATTACTGAGCTGAAAAAGAGCTGTTGATAAGAAAAGCCAGGACTGACCGACATTGTCACACCTGTCACCGGCCACTTCGATCCTATCTTCTTGGCCACCAATGAGGCCGATTCAACTAAATGCCAGGCGTGGTGCAAGTGACATCAATCACCCTTTGACCCCAGTAACTTACCACTTGCAAAGCAGAGCCCAGAGTGAAAAAGAGGTGCTGGAATCTTGAAGAATGGTCCAGCCCACCAAGAGAAAAAGGCAAGCCAACTGGGGAACCAGCTGCAGATCAGACACCAGACCCTTCTCCTCAGGGGGAAGATGAGTCAGCCCCAAGGGAGCTGAGCCTCAGGAGCTGGAGCCTCACCCGGCTGAACGTTTGGGCCCAGGGAGACCCTCTGGGGAAGATCTGTGCCAGGGGCAGAGGACCTGTCCCACTCTTCAAAGCCTGCGACAGAAAGCTGCTGCACAGGAAGAAGGTGATGTCAGTAGTTCACACATGACCTATTGGGAGGAGGGAATCCTTTATACTGAGCCCAGAGACCCCAAACCTAGTGCCACGAGGAGAGTGGTAGTGCCTCCAGCGTTTATAGAGTGCGTCCTCGCCTGTCAGCCATTTCTACTGGCCACAGATGCACCCGAAGGTAATGGAGTTTTGCGACTCCTGCTCCACCTGACAAGCCAGGTGGGCACCCAAAGGCCCCCTTAATTCCATTTCCAGTGGTTGGGGTTCCCTTTGAAAGTGTAGGGGTTGACATTTTTGGTCCCCTTGGCCCATAGCCTCAAGGAACAGGTATATCCTGGTGGTAGTGGATCATGCCACCAGGTATCCTAAAGCCATTCCCCTTATGACTACCACTGCCCCTGCAGTGGCCAAGACCCTCATTGCTGTTTTTACCAGAGTGGGTCTCCCTAAGGAGGCGGTATCAGACAGAGGTACAAACTTCATGTCTAGTTACCTGAAACACATGTGAAGGAGTGTGGAGTGACCTACCGGTTCACTACCCCTTACCATCCATGTAAAGGCCTTGTTGAAAGATTCAGCAAGACCATGAAAGGTGTGATTGGTGAACTCTCTGAAAAACACAGGGGATGGGATGTCTTACTGCCATGCCTGCTTTATGCCTACAGGGAAGTGCCACAAATGGGAGTGGGGTTCTCCCCATTTGAACCTTTGTTTGGTCATCATATCAGGGAACCATTGTGCCTTGTGAAGGAAGGATGGAAGAGACCTCTCGTTGAAGCTAAACGAACATAATAGACTGTGCACCTGGCCTCAGCTCCAGGATGGCTGAATACATGGAGAAAGCACACCAAACCCTTGAGGCCAGGCTAGAACGCCAGAAGCAATGGTGCGACAAAAAGACGGGCATGGTGGAGTTCCAACCAGGACAAGAGGTGTGGGGGTTGGAGACTGTGGCCCCCTATGGCCCCCCAAGACAAGTGGAGTGGGCCCTACCCATCTTAGAATGAAATGTGGACCTTGGCTCTTGCAGGAACGTCAAGAGGGTCATCAAGAGGGTCATCCACGTGAACCGTCTTCAACCCTACTATGACAGGGCAGATGTGACCATGGTTACAGATGAGGATCAGGAATCAGTGTGTGAACCTCCCCTGACCTCCTGTCCAGCAACCCAAAAGATGGGCCAGTGGAACGAGTGGTCTTGTCAGACACCCTCACTACCCAACAGCAGATGGATTGCATGAACGTCCTAGATCAGTTTGCTGAGCTCTTCTCTTTGACCCCTGGTGAGACTAGCTGGTGTACCCATGATGTGGACACTGGTGAAATCCTCCCTTTCAAAAAGAAACTCTACAGGCAGCCTGATCATGTGAAAGAGAGCATCGAAGTAAGCAAGATGCTGGAATTGAGAGTCATAGAGCCACCTGAGAGCTCCTGGGTCAGCCCAGTGATGTTAGTCGCCAAGCCTCATACCCAGGATGGTGAGAAAGAGATGAGATCTGTGTGGACTATAAGGGCCTTGCTGCCGTGATCAAAACCGATAAACACCAAATTCCAAGGGCAGATTAGCTGTTTGGCAGGTTTGGAGCACCCAAATATCTGAGAACCTTTCATCTCACATCTGGGTACCGGCAGGCAGGCCTGACCCCAGGAGCAACATAAATATCTGCATTTTCAACCCCAGAGGGGCATTATGAGGCTGGAAGATGCCCCTGCCACTTTTCAAAGGTTGGTGAACAGAGTCCTTGCTGAGTTGGAATCCTACAACGCAGCCTTTCGAGGTGATAATGTTGTCTTCAGCTCCACCTGGCAGGATCACCTGATCCACCCAGGGAAGGTTTTAGAGGCTTTGAGACGTGCCGGCCTCACTAACAAGGCAAGCAAGTGCAGAGAGGCAGGGGAAGGATGTATACTTGAGACAACGTGTTGGTGGAGGTCAGGTTCAATCAGTGCAACCCAAGATCCAGACCCTTCACGACTGGGCGGCTCCAACTACCCAGACTCAAACCAGATCCTTCCTTGGCGTGACTGGGTATGACAGGAGGCTTGTGAAGGGTTATAGCACCATTGCGACGCCTCTCACAGAAATGACCTCCAAAAGAATACCCAAAAAGTTGAACAGGATGGTGAGCTTTTGACGCTCTGAAGGAAGCATCGTGCTCAGCCCCGGTTCTGAAAGTTCCAGAGTATGCAAAGCAATTAATTGTGCAGACTGATGCTTCAGAACATGGGATAGGAGCGGTCTTATCCCAAATAAATGACCGAGGTCAAGACCAGCCTGTGGCTTTTATCAGTAGAAAGCTACTCCCTGGGTAACAGCATTGGAGTGCCATTGAGAGGGAGGCCTTTTCTGTGTTCTGGTCCCTGAAGAAGATGAGGCCACACCTGTTTGCCTCTCACTTCATTGCTCAAACCAACCACAGGCCTCTCAGATGGTTAATGCAGATGAAAGATGAATGTCATAAACTGCTACGGCGGTCCATATCCTACAGGGAATGGACTTTGAAGTGGAAGACAGACCATGTGTGATGTAATTTCGAACTGTAAGTGCACTGGGTTCCTGCTAACCAGGTCCCCGGTGCCAGATATCTTCCCCAAACTGTACATTGGCACAACATCAGTTATCCCTGTTGTAGGAGAGTAGGGTCTGCAATCCTATGATCGCCCAGATTTTTTGCTTTTGTTTCACTGGTTTACGACTTTCTCTGGCTGTGGGCCTGCCAATCAGACCCACAGCCTGGCTGTTCTCTTTCTAAATTACGATATGTACCCTAGGTGCATTTACCAATTGGTACTGGGCCACCTTATCAGACCCCGTAACGCAGGGCATAGGTGTACCCAGGGCCGCCAGGGGCTGCAGCATGTATTATGCCACCCCTGGCTGGCCTCCTAAATTTGACACAACTGGCTGCATGACAGCTGGGGCAAAGTCGTGTAAGCACCCTTTGCTGTAGGTATAGTAGCTCTATATCTAACCACACAATGGACACCCGAGTTCCTATCAGTCACTCCTATGGCAGGCCTTGACAATCCTGAAGGCAGAGTGCGTGGGCTCGTGTGAACTAGGTTCTGGCCCGAGCCGAGCCCGGTTGCAGCTTGCGGAATCAAGACCCAATGGCTGTTCCATGATAACGCGTACCACATCGGTAACTTCGGTGTCGGGTTATCAAGGCATGTCGAGTAAGGTGTCATACGAATCGGGATGCTGCCCTCTCACCAATTCTGGCGACGAGGTTAGCATTCCACCCTTCTAGAGGGACACGACATGTACGTAACTGTGAACCCCGGTTAAAGTTAACTAAAGCCTCAGCTCCACAAAATGGGTGCTGCCACCACAGACACGAGTCTGACCTCCTGCTGCTGGGAGTCCTTCCAGCGAGGGGCGCTTGGACAAAGGGTTTCCTGTCGAGGGCGGTGTTCGCACCGTCCCAGACAGGGTTTGTGTATTCTGGGTAGGTAGGGCTTCTGCGAGAAGGTGACTGCGGAGTGGCACCCCGGTGCTCACTACGCATCTGCCGGTCCGAACCAGTTCCAGGGGCGCCAGCCCTGGCCTGGGGAAAGTCCGGCAGGGGAGAGGGGTGTAACTACCCCCCTTCCTGGTCCCACCCTTAGGGCAGGACCTAGTCATGTACCCACCCCTTTCTTTAGAATAAAGGCAGGAGCGGGGACCCTTCCAATTTAGATCATCTTTGAATCAAGAACTACTTTCTACGAAAGGACATTCGAGACTCTTCTCAAGATTTCTCCCTTGTGACTAAGGAGTAGTCACCCTGCGTCAGCGGGCACCATCTAAGAACTCTGCGGTTTGCTGCAAGTCCTTCCTCAAGGATCCGACGGCCCAGCTCGACGAGAACCGGCTTCCCTGGCACCTCTGACCTCTACCCACGTCATCAGCTCAGCTGTGATCTGTGGGTGCGACGAGACCTCGAGGGACCGGCCATCATCAAAACCTGCACCCTTTCTTAACCAGCACGACCATCGAAGCCATTCTCTGGTGAGTGCTCTGGGGTCCGAGAAGCCCCGACCCTGAGTCGCTCCAGCACCGAAGTGCAGTCCCCCAGCATCTCCACGATCTGCGTGGGGCCCTTCTGCTCGCTGCTCAGCACGTTGTCTGGTCACTAGCCGCTGGCTTGTGCCCTTCCTTGACGACATCCGACAACCAACGCTGCTGGTCTGGTTGCTCCAGACCGGCCCTTGCTCCCTTTTCCGAGAGGAGCACCCCGGACCCTCCTGGTCCATTCAAGACGCCATCTTAGGCCTACCACGTGGCCCTGAGATCTGCCAAGGCTTGTTGCCCCAACCTTGGGCCCAGCGACGCCGACAGCATCATCCTTCGTGGGACAGCTCGCACCTCCATCCTGGTCGCCGACAACGCCTCCTGGTCCGTGAGACTGCAGAGCCTAGCGTCGCCCACTCACCTGGTCGAGGTGACGGCCAACCGGTGCCCCCCTGGTACCCTCTAACTACTGGCTAGTAGTACGAACTTGGTCCCCTCTGCTTTCAGGTGTCATCGATCTCTGATCCAGGCTTGGATCTCTACGAACTATTCATCACTGGTCGCCGGCCAGCAACTCCTTTTCTTCCGGCTCCTGGCTCGTCAGCGAAGACCCCCGACGCCTGTAAGACTTGTGCAGCCGCAGCCCTCGTGGCTAGGTAACTTCGGCATTTCGGTGCCTGCATAACCTCCTTACTCTAGGGTCCAGAGTCCCTCGCTTCCGACTTGCCGTATCGGGTCCGCCCGAGACCACTAAACTTTCCGTGTCCTCGGACACTTGTGTTAATTGTGCACTTGAAGTATTTTCCTAAGAGATTTGGTTTGTGCTTAGTACCCTGTCCTCATAAAGAGTACAGGGCTGTTGTGAATCTTAATAAATATCCTGTTTATTTTCATAACACTTGTGTGGTGTCCTTTCACTGGGTGTTCAAGGGATACATGTGTGGTAAACAGCTGGCTTAACACGCCCTCTCGAGTCTTTAGCCTTAGACTGCTCGTATCCACGCTACTAGGATAGCTGGTCTATAGGTTGACTTACAACCAATCATCATAAGGGTCGTTTGGAACGATACATAGCGGTCGCTAGAATAGCGAACGCTGCATATCGGGCCAACTTCTCACACCTGTAAGTCCCTAATAAATGGTACCCCGGGTACCTAGGGCATGGGTACTGAAGAGGGTTCCTCTGGGGCTGCAGCACCATGGATTGTGCCATCACTGGGCCCCCTCACCAAGCCTACGCACTCTGCCATTGCAGGCTGCGTGACTTGATGTAGAGAAACCCGAAGAGTCGACCTGGCACACAGCCCTGTACTGCAGACCTTTAGCCCTAAGGCAGGGTGCACCGAATCCTATGTGTGGGCATGTCAGTTTGAGCAGATATGCCCCTACAATGTCCAGTTCATTCTGAGATGGAAGTGAACAGGGAAGCCGTAAAGAGTACACGAGCTGGATACTTGTCAACACTAGCTCCGTAGCTTCATGACGGCTTCACTGATTTCTAGGGTCTTTGGTACCAAACATCTTGTCTTAATAAATCCTCACTGATGCCAGTGTGGGATTTATTAATACATTCACACAGGAGACACTTTTAGAGGGTCCCCTGAGAACCTATCAAGCACTGGTGTAGTTCCTGACTTCTTTTCACCAGTCTGCCACTACCAGACATGTTTCTGATCTCATGGGTGAGAACCAGCGCTCTAAGAGGACAGAGACGCCGCATTCCTTGGTTGGAAGTGCTTCACACCTCCTCCAGAAAGGATGGCCTTCATGGACAGGAAGCTTCAAGGATGATGACACCTTTGAAACCCAACCCAGGAACCTCCAGATTGTAGGGGGAGGCCAAGCCCCCTTCCCTGCTCCACTTTTGGCAGGAGGAAAGTTGGGAAAATAAGTTAGAATAGGAGGACCCCCACTTAGCCTGCACTACCTTTAGGGGAGGGCAGGTGAGGTGAACCCCTCTCCTGAAATTCCACCATCTTGAGATGGTGAGAGAACCACCAATCAGAGCTAAGGTAGTGCCTCTTCCCACAGGAAGTGGTCACAAGAGGGTGTCGACACCCTGAATGCAAGTAGCCCATTGGCTACTACCTGTCTACCCTTGTAACGCCTCTAAATTCAGTATTTAGGTGGCACCCCGAGACCTGAACTTCAGATTCGATGGACAAGAGAAGACAGAACAAAGAGGAACTGCTGCATGAGAAATGAAGCCCTGCTGCAGAAGAAAAAGGCGCAAAAAACACTGCGAGCTGCTCCCAGCAATCAACAATAGCTGCTGCTGTTTTCTCCTGAAACCTGAAAGAACTCTGGAGCACCTCCATCCTTCAATAAATCACTGTGAAGCTCCCTTGGAGTGAAGGTATCACCCCCCTGCATACCGCAGACACCAATCCCATGAAGTCTGGTTGTCAACGTGCTGCTCCCCGACGACCTTGATGCAGCACTGAAGCAAGAAAAGATACAACAGCTCTGAACGGTTGAATCTACCTCCCTACCAAGTTTGGAGGCACCAGAACCAACCAGGGCTGCAAAGTACCGATACCTTGTGTACCAGCTCGCTCTCAGCTCTCGAGCCGAGTGGTCGCTCCCCTGCATTTGGTATCGTTAATTGCATTGTGCCTTCTGAATTCACTTGCCGCTTTGTGCTCTGTGTCAGCTAATTAAGCAGCTTTAGCTCTGCCTTGCTTTGGACTCTATCTGCCATTGTTTGTGTTCAGTTTGCGCGTCTGTTTACCCCCCAGCGCTCCGCTTCCATTTTGATTGTTGTTGTGCTCTGTGAACCCGCCCCGCCTCCCAGCTTAGCCGCCCTCCCACAAACTACTTCCAGCGCTCGTTCCCCTCCATGCGCTGTGACTCGCTCTCAGCTCTCGAGCCGAGTGGTCGCTCCCCTGCATTTGGTATCGTTAATTGCATTGTGCCTTCTGAATTCACTTGCCGCTTTGTGCTCTGTGTCAGCTAATTAAGCAGCTTTAGCTCTGCCTTGCTTTGGACTCTATCTGCCATTGTTTGTGTTCAGTTTGCGCGTCTGTTTACCCCCCAGCGCTCCGCTTCCATTTTGATTGTTGTTGTGCTCTGTGAACCCGCCCCGCCTCCCAGCTGAGCCGCCCTCCCACAAACTACTTCCAGCGCTCGTTCCCCTCCATGCGCTGTGACTCGCTCTCAGCTCTCGAGCCGAGTGGTCGCTCCCCTGCATTTGGTATCGTTAATTGCATTGTGCCTTCTGAATTCACTTGCCGCTTTGTGCTCTGTGTCAGCTAATTAAGCAGCTTTAGCTCTGCCTTGCTTTGGACTCTATCTGCCATTGTTTGTGTTCTGTTTGCGCGTCTGTTTACCCCCCAGCGCTCCGCTTCCATTTTGATTGTTGTTGTGCTCTGTGAACCCGCCCCGCCTCCCAGCTGAGCCGCCCTCGCCCCTCCTCCTCCACTATCCATATATGACAGTAGTTCCCGCGCGCAGCATTTACGCGCAGCGACCGCGCCCAACCCGCGCCGAAGGTGCGCCAAAGGTAAGCCCGTCTACGCCCGTCCGCGCCTGGACCGCGCCCAGCGCCAGACCCCCTGCCCCTCGCGCTGCCCAGCCCTCCCGCATTACCTACGATGCCGCCTCCCTCCTAGCCCTTAACCCCGGCCGCGCTCCCAACTGCGTCCAAGCCGCCCCTGGACAAACCCATGGACCTTTCTCCTGCGTCACCTGCAAATTCAGCGGCACCGACAACAGCTCCGCTTCGACCACACCACAGATTCCCGACCCCAACCACCTACAATGCATCCTTCTCAACACCCGATCAGTCCACAGGCACGCCATTGACCTATGGAACCTACTAGACACCATTTCTCCGGACATCACCTTCCTTACGGAAACATGGATGAATGCTTCCTCCGCACCAGACATCACCATTGCCATCCCTGAAGACTATAAGATCACTCGCAAAGACCGTACCAGCCACACAGGAGGAGGAATCGCTATCGTCCATAAGAAATCAATCCGCATATCAACCAGCTCTGACGCCAACCTCGCCAACTCCGAACACCTTCACTTCCTGATCCACATCGACCCCAAAACCACACTCAGAGGCACCCTCCTCTACAGACCACCAGGACCCCGCGCAAAATTCAGTGAAGACATCACGGACTTCATCACTCCACACGCGCTCCCCTCCAAAGACTACATCCTTCTGGGAGACCTCAACTTTCACCTCGAAAAGATCAACGACCGCAACACCGCCATCCTCGTGGACAACCTCGCCAACCTCGGACTTAAACAACTTGTCACTTCCCCCACCCACATCGCAGGTCACACACTCGACCCCATCTTCACATCCAGCAACCATGTCTCCTTCAGCCACACCACAGACCTCCTCTGGACTGACCACAGCTGCGTTCACTTCACCTACAACAAACCAAACCCCAGCATCCACCTCCAACCTACCCTGCAAAGAAACTGGAACAAAATCACCACGGACCAAATCTCCGCATCGCTCCTTCAAAACACCCCAGCCCTCTCTTCTAACGCTAACGAAGCCGCCGCCAACCTCACCCTATGGCTATCCAACACCGCTGACACCTTAGCACCACTGAAAAAACGTCAAAACAAACCTGGCAGCAAAAAGGCCTCATGGTTCAACGATGATCTCAAGAAGTCCAAGAAACTCTGCCGCTCCCTTGAAAAGGCCTGGAAAAAAGACCCAACCACCAGCACCAAGGACGCCCTCAAAAACGCCACCCGCATTCACCACCAACTAATCCGAAAAGCCAAGAAAACAGCATTCAAGGATCGACTTGACAACAACGCTCACAACAGCAAGGAACTTTTCAACATCGTCAAGGAATTTTCCAATCCCTCGGCCAACTCCAACGACATCACCCCCTCTCAAACCCTCTGCGACTCCCTAGCCTCATTTTTCCACAACAAGATTGCAGACATCCACAACAGCTTTGACAACCAACCCGGAAACCAACCCACCCTACCATCTGCTGATCATCTTCCCCCCGTGAACACCCTTAACGACTGGAACCCAATCTCCACTGAGGACACCATCCGCCTGATGAATTCCATCCACTCAGGATCCCCCACAGACCCATGTCCTCACCACATCTTCAACAAAGCAGACTCCGTCATAGCACCGCACCTCCGAGACGTCATCAACTGCTCCTTCAACTCCGCCACCTTCCCGGAAGACTGGAAACACGCTGAACTCACCGCCCTTCTGAAAAAACCCACAGCGGACCCCACCGAACTCAAAAATTACCGCCCCATCTCACTTCTTCCATTCCCGGCCAAAGTCATCGAGAAAGCTGTCAACAACCAGCTCGCCGCCTTCCTCGAAGCCAACAAATCCCTCGACCCCTCACAATCTGGCTTCCGAGCAAAACACAGCACTGAGACTGCCCTCATCGCAGCAACAGACGACATTCGAACTCTACTGGACAACGGAGACACAGTCGCCCTCATCCTCCTTGACCTCTCTGCAGCATTCGACACAGTCTGCCACAAAACCCTTTTACAACGCCTCAATAACATCGGAATCCAAGGAAAAGCACTTGAATGGATCACCTCGTTCCTCACCGGAAGAACCCAGAGAGTCCGCCTTCCACCATTCAAGTCCGAGGCCTCTGAAGTCATCTGCGGCGTACCACAAGGATCCTCACTCAGTCCCACCCTCTTCAACGTATACATGAGCCCCCTCGCGGCCATCGCACGCCAACACAACCTCAACATCATCTCTTACGCGGATGACACTCAACTGATACTTTCTCTCACCAATGACCCCAGCACCGCCAAAACTAACCTACATGAAGGAATGAAAGAAGTTGCCGAATGGATGAAACAAAGCCGTCTGAAACTGAACTCAGACAAAACAGAAGTCCTCATCTTAGGTACATCCCCCTCTGCATGGGACGACTCCTGGTGGCCGGAAGCCCTCGGAAAAGCACCCATCCCGACAGACCACGCACGAAACCTAGGCGTCATCCTGGATTCTTCACTCTCAATGAACAAACAAGTCAGCGCCGTATCCTCTTCCTGCTTCAACATTCTTCGCATGCTCAGAAAAACATTTCGCTGGATCCCCTCCGACACAAGGAAAACAGTCACCCACGCTCTGGTCACGAGCCGACTGGACTACGGAAACACCCTCTACGCAGGTACTACCGCAAAACTCCAGAAAAAACTCCAACGAATCCAAAACGCCTCAGCCAGGCTCATATTAGACATCCCTCGCAACGAACACATCTCTGATCACCTTAAAGACCTCCACTGGCTACCCGTCAATAAGAGGATCACTTTCCGACTGCTTACCCACGCACACAAATCACTCTACGACATCGGACCAGAATGCCTCAACTCACGACTGTCCTTCTACACCCCCTCCCGCCAACTACGTTCTTCCAACCAAGCCCTCGCCACTGTACCTCGCATCAACAAGACCTCCATGGGAGGCAGATCCTTTTCATACCTGGCTGCTAAAACATGGAACTCACTCCCCGCTTACCTTCGCCTTACCCAGAACCACCTAGCATTCAGAAAGCAACTTAAAACGTGGATATTTGACAAGTAATCCCCCTCCCCTTCCTAAGCGCCTTGAAACCCTCTGGGTATGTAGTGCGCTATATAAATTCTTTGACTTGACTTGACTTGACCAGACCCTCAACAGAAAAAACCAAGAAGAGTCCACTCCGTACTCCTGAAGCTCCAGAAGCAAGAACCCTTCGAGGGACATGGAGACACCTGAGACCCCCTTCCTGTGTGGCCCATCTGTCCTGAGATCACCTCTTTAAGATGTCTGCTCCTGACCACTGGAACCTCAAGACTCACGACGCCCAGCTGACCTGCTCACTCTGCACCTGGCCCCACACTGACCAACCAGCCCTGCTCCATTGGTCCCCATGCCCTTGCGACCTCCTCCCTCTAAGGACACCCACCAGACTTTCCTGTAAGTCTCTCTGTGCAGTGCTTTTTCACGTGGCACCCTTCGACTCTGCGCACCAGCCTCCAAGATCTCAGCACCTCTGCTCCCGGTCGATCCAGGATGCTGCCGAACTTCTCCTGCTGGAACTTTGGTCCTGAGCCCAACATCAACCTAGAACGTGAAGGTGACCTTTGTGAAAGTGTTGCCTAAATTTCTATGCAATATTCCGCTTCCTCTAATTTTGAAAAAGGTCTTAGCAAAGTAGAACAGCAGCAAAATATACAATGGAAATGAGAGTAATAAAAATAATAAAGCTCGGTGACTAACCAAAATAAAATAGAGAAAACCCACGTAGAAAGAACTAATTACCACATGGGTAGAAAATATTTATACATTTTATTAATCAAATATTGATTTTGTACGAAAATATCTTTGATGAAATCCATACATATTATTCTTTGACTGTACAGGAGCGGTAAACTATTTACAGAACAACATCATAAAAGCTCCTAAAAACATAACAAACATAGACAGAGCATTTAGACAAGAAAACGATGGAGGCAAAGCGGTAGATAAGAACTACGCGCGTTTCGGCTTCTGGGCCTTCATCAGGTAACCGTCTATTGCAACACACAGACCAAGATAAGACACACAAATCTGATAACCAAGTAGGAAAAACAGACCATCAATCATATATGCTCCGAAAACTGATGAAGAGTGAGGAAATTGACAAATAATAAATTGGAACAGATCCTGGGGAAATGACAGGGTATCCTTATCACAAGTGTCTGATTCCCTTGAAGGTAGAAACTCGACAGTATAAACGACCAGAAGGGTGTATGATGAGAAAAAAGCGATAATCTGAATTAGTGCATTAAGGATGACCAAGGCTGGATAAAAGACACTTGCGGAGAATGGGGGGGTGGGGGTGGGGGTGGGGGGGGGGGGGAACAGCACCTTAATGAGGCATCTGTGCCGATAAATCAAGATAATCAAAAGCGCAAAGCAATCCCGACATCCCGGGATCCGATGGTGGCGAGTGGAGCGGCCGGCATTATTATATAGGGGTCCCCTACTTCCAAAACCATATTCAGCTTCCTCTCCATTGTTTCCTATGGTGTGTAATTGCGCATGGAAGAGATATATTGATCAAACTTTGAAAATTCATAACTCCGAAAGTATTTATAGTATAACTGTGTTTATGGTCTTAAAAACTATATACAAATGTATGTTACTCTAGCAAATTGGTATCATATTTATCCTTGAGTGTGTGTCTCATTTATTGCCTCTGTGAATACAACAAATGCTTAAACACAACCCTCTGATAGGCCTAACTCCTCGCCCACACTACCACAAAAAGAGAGTTTGTTAATCTACTTTTACCTCTACCAACCTTCTGTGGACCTCTCACACTCTCTACAGAGTCTAGTTCCTGTTAATACACTGTACAGAGAGGCGGTTTCCTACAAGGACAGAGTGTACACTGAAACAGCTTACAACAGGACACAGCGTACACTGAAACAGCTTACAACAGGACACAGCGTACACTGAAACAGCTTACAACAGGACACAGCGTACACTGAAACAGCTTACAACAGGATACTATATACACTGAAACAGCTTACAACAGGACACAGCATACACCAAAACAGCTTACAACAGGATACTGTATACACTGAAACAGCTTACAACAGGACACAGCATACACTGAAACAGCTTACAACAGGATACTGTGTACACCGAAACAGCTTACAATAGGATACTGTGTACACTGAAACAGCTTACAACAGGACACAGCATACACCAAAACAGCTTACAACAGGATACTGTATACACTGAAACAGCTTACAACAGGACACAGCATACACTGAAACAGCTTACAACAGGATACTGTGTACACCGAAACAGCTTACAATAGGATACTGTGTACACTGAAACAGCTTACAACAGGATACTGTGTACACCGAAACAGCTTACAACAGGATACTGTGTACACTGAAACAGCTTACAACAGGATACTGTGTACACCCAAACAGCTTACTATAGGATACTGTGTACACTGAAACAGCTTACAACAGGATACTGTGTACACCCAAACAGCTTACTATAGGACACAGCGTACACCAAAACAGCTTACAACAGGATACTGTGTACACTGAAGCAGCTTACAACAGGACAGTGTGTACACTAAAACAGCTTACAACAGGTCAGACTGTACACTGAAACAGCTTACAACAGGACACTGAGGGGCATATTACCAAGGCCCATTATCGCTGCTTTAGCGGGTCTTTTTCCCACTAATGCGGCGATAATTTTATCGCCCTATTACCAAGCTGTCGCTAACACCAGTTAGCGACAGCTTGTAGGCGATAGAGGGCATTTAGGGGCCCACTTTGCATATCAGCGATAAGTATAGCTAATGACATGCAAAGTGGGCGTGCCAAAATGTCAGCGACTGAAAACAGTCGCTAACATCGCTATCGCCTATGATCAACACAGGCGTAGTTTTGGAAATATTCGCGTTAAGGGAGGTGGATAACATGGCTAAGAGCATTAGCTCGGTAATGCCTGAATATCGCTGTATTGACAGCGATATTCACGCATTTCGCCTGTTTTTTATCGCTCCTGAGATAAACCTTGCTAATAGGAAGGTATCTCAGCGATGGAAACAGATGAAGGGCGGCGATAGAAATATTCCCGCTAAGCCAACACAGCGATAATTATCGCTAGTTCTTGGTAATATGCCCCTGAGTACCGTAAAACAGCTTTCAACAGGACACTGGGTACAATGAAACAGTTCACAATAGACACTGTATATACTGGAACATCTTACAACAGGACCAAGTGTACACTTGAAACAGCTTACAACGTGGTAAAGTGTACACCAAAACCGCTTACAACAGGACAGATTGTACATCGAAACAGCTTACAACAGGACAGATTGTACATCGAAACAGCTTACAACAAGACACAGTTGTTCACTGAAACAGCTTACAACAACACACAGCATACATAGACACAGCTTAGAGCAGGCCTCTGCGTACACTGAAGCAATTCACAGCAGGACTCTATACATCAGTTAGTCTTATTTCTGCCATCTATTCAAGTCACCAAATGATAAGTAATGGTCTTAATTCAAGTTTGTATTTGTAGTATTTTGTATTTAATGCCATTAGCATTAATTCTAATGCAGCCCCAAATGTTGCCCGTAAACAAACGTACAATATATTCCTCCCAGAAAGTTACACCCTATAGTCCTGGTTCGATACAGCTCTAACTTCAGCTGCACACCCCACATCATTTATTTTAAGCTTATGAAACCCTCCGCTGCGCAAGGTCCACACTATTTCATATATTACATCCCCTGCAATATCTAAGGGGGTAGTTTAAATTACTGGCAGCTGTGACAGGCCACTAGAAGGGTGGAGCTGGAGACAGGCGCGCACCGATGGGTGGAGTCATTTGATATTTGATATTTATGTGCATTTGTAAAGCGCGAACGTTCGCTCCCAGGGGAGCATCATGGCGCTGGGCAAGCTGCGAAGGATAACTGAGAGGGAGAAGTGTGATGGAGGAGTGAAGCTAAATGGCAGCCAAGACAGATGAGTCTGGTTGTTGGTAGACCCATGTCTTGAGAAGTTTTCTAAAATTGTTCTCATTTTCTATGAATCTAAGGTTGGTAGGTAGGTTATTCCAGGCTTTGGCGGCCAGAACATTGAAGGATTTCCCACCCTTGGTCTTATATTTGAATCTGGGGATTAGGACCAGATTTGTCCCAAAGGATCTCAAGCAGCGCGGGGGATTATAGCGCGTGAAACGATTTGCAAAATAGCGGGGCCCTGTATTTTGCATGGTTTTGAAAACTGTAAGGAGCAGTTTGAAGAGGATTCTTTTATGCAGCGGCATCCAGTGCAGCGAATTTAGAGCTGCAGACACTGATGACCTTCTGGGGAGTTGTAAGACCAGTCTAGCTGCAGCATGTTGGATGCTCTGCAGCTTTCTGAGAGTAGATTTTTTCACTCCGGCCATAAGGCCATTGCAGTAGTCAAGTCGGGAAAGTATGAGAGCTACCGCGACTGACTTTCTGGCTGCAATTGGGAGGAAATCGAAGAATTTCTTCAGAGATTTTATTTGACCAAAACAGCGACCGGCAGTAATCTTAACGTGGTCATCGAAGGAGAGAGATGAGTCGAATTGCACGCCTAGATTCCGGGCTGATGGTACTGCACTTGGGGGGGCTTCTGATCCTAAGGGCCACCAGTCTTTCGGGCAAAAAGACAGATTTTTACCCAATGGGATGATTTCTGTCTTAGCACTGTTGCATCTAAGGTGGTTAGTGTTTAGCCACTTGAAAACATCAGAGAGACAGTTTTTAAACCGGAGATCTGCGTCAGCCCGCTGTTTGTCAATGGTGACGACCAATTGAGTGTCGTCAGCGTAGGACGTGACAAGAATCCCATGAGATTCTATCACAGCTAGGAGGTGTGCCATATAGATGTTGAAAAATAGAGGGCTTAATATGAACCCCTGAGGCACTCCAGATGTGATGAGTTTTTCGCAGGATAGGTGGGGACCGAGGGACACGGTCTGGGACCTATTAGATAGAAACGATGAAATCCAGGCCAAGGCTGTGTCTGTCACGCCAATTTCTCGCATTCGGTTGATTAAGATGGTATGCGAGATAGTGTCGAACGCTGCTGTAAGATCCAGCAGGATGAGGACAGCCTGCTTGCCCTCATCCTGCAGGAATTTGATGGAATCAGCAAGTTCGATCAACGCTGTTTCGGTGGAGTGACCGGAGCGAAAACCCGATTGTTGGGGGTGCAGGATGTTATGGGCTTCTGCAAAAGTTTTAAGCTCCTCATGTACTAAATGCTCCGTGACTTTGCCAAGAATGGGAAGTAAGGAGATGGGGCGCATGTTGGTCAAGTCTGTTGGCGATTTGTTCTGCTTTTTCAACAGGGGTTTTACAATGGCCTTCTTCCAATCAGCTGGTACAAGTCCGGATTCAAGGGATTCATTAATAATGGTGTTGATATAGGGGTTAACTGCCTCAATCAGGTGATGTAGAATGATG